>NC_088683.1:8301840-8571840 GCF_028017835.1 Emys orbicularis
GACTGATTGCTGGAGTCTCAGAGAACTGGCCTGCTTGGTGTTGATCCCATCTATCAGAGTCCTCTTTGTTTGCAGCACATAGCAGAGAGATAGGCTGGTCCAGTGGATAGGGAGCTAGCCCTGCTAGACATGGGTTCTATTCCCACCATGGACTTCCTGTATGACCTCAGTGTGGGCCCCTGGCCTTAGGAGTGAGCAGGCTGGGTGACTGCCCAGGGCACTGTTCTAAGGGGGTACCTCCAGACTAGGGGGTGCCCCACTGTTCCTGTCCCTGACCTGGGAGCCTGTCTGCTGATGTACATGATTGTGATCGGTAAACATAAATGCCAAAATAATTAGAAAAATAAATTCCCATTCTTAATAAAAGAGAGGGGGGAAAAACCACCTTAATCATGTATGTTAAAACTCAGTCAATACATTTTTAGTGGAGTGGAAAACAATTGACTAAAATATTGTAGCTAATGGCAGTAACACAGAGTGTGTCTGTTAGAGAAAGTAAGCAGATTTTAGGCAGATTTCATTTATTTTTATTTCTCTCGCCTAAAGAGAGTGTACGAAGGATCAAACGTGTGTCTCTGAGATCCGTGTTAAAGCTCCAGAACTGATACCTCAAGGCTTGGGATTGGGAATATCTTGCTGTATTATCTCTTGATTCTTCTAAATTTACATATACACTTAAAATATGGCTGTAATTGGTGTTTGTGTATATTTTTTCTTTCTTTATATGGGAATCAGATACTGTGCTCATGTCAGCTAATTCCTAAGTTATCTGCGAAAAAACAAACAATCCCCCCGCCCCCAACCCTTGAATTTTCAGGTGCCTAAGTAGCCCCTGGAATCACAGTTAAAGTTGCCCCACCCTCCCAAAATCTGAAACGGCGCCCCTGGTGAGCCAGGAGTGGCCAGAGGGCTGCGGGAGGGCCGTGGGCTCTGGCAAGACGCAGCCCCTGTGTGACAAGCCTGGAACCAAGTGCCGAACACCAGGCACCATGAGCCACAGCAGCAGCGCAGAAGTAAGGTTGGCAATACACCATGTTCCATTACTTCCGCGCTGCTGCTGGCGGTGGCGATGCCTTCAAAAGTGGGTGCCCGGCCAGCAGCCCCCGCTATCAGAGCACCCGGGGCTGAGCTCTGGCACCTCTTTCAATACAAATTAAGCACTGGGGGGAGACAATGGGGCCCAGAGGTGATGGGGGGTGGGGAGTCCGAGGGGGCCAGGGGTGATGGGGTGGCACCAAAATACAAGTTTGCCCAGGGTGCCATTTTTCCCTAAGGCTGGCCCTGGTCCAGTGCCTTAGGGACAGAGTTTCAGAGATTTTTAGGCACCCAAAGGTGCAGCTAGGCGGGTTTACAAAACACCTAACCTTCCAGGTACTTTTGAAAATCCCACTAGGTGTCTAAATACCTTTGAAAATCTGGCTGTTAGTCTCTCTGTGCCTCAGTGCCCCATCTGTACAATGGGGATAACAGGCCTGCTCGACTGCAGAGGGGCTGTGAGGAGAAACAGGTTAGACATTGTGAGGCACTCAAGCACTATGGTGATGGGGCCACATAAGTACCACAGGTAGAGTGGGAACGTCTCTGTACCCCTGCTCGCCCTTCCCTGGGTTTTGGCCCCCTTCTTTTCACATACACCCCTCAAAACTCCCTCTTTTCTGAATGTAAACTTGGCTCAGAGGGCTTGGCTGTATTTCTTCTGTGTCCCCATCAACACCTCCTCAGGCCCTGCAGAGGGATTCCTGTTTTACAGGCTCATCTAACAACTTCCAGATCCTTAATTTAATCACCAGCCCTTTCTTATCTTAATCACCCTGCCTCTGTTTGTAAGGAAAATCCTGCCTGCCTGCCCCACGGGCACAAACTGGGAGCCGCACCTCTCTTCTGGGAACTCACACTCCACAGTCACTCTGTGCTGTAGTTAAGAGCGCTGCCTGGGAGCACACTGCCTGTATGAAACTTGGGGGTGCGAGCCCCCCTTGACCCTCCAAATGGTGCCCCTGCTGAAGGGACCATCTGCAGCAGAGGCAACATGCTCTGCACTAGGACATCAGTGGGCTACCTCCTGCCGCCCTTACTCACGCTAACATCCACATTATTAGTCACCAGCCCACTCCTGCGCCCCTTACTCAGGCAAAGCTCCCATCAGGGGATAAGCGTGTTAGTCTGTGTCCACAAAAGCAACGAGGAGTCCAGTGGCACCTTAAAGACTAACAGATTTATTTGGGCATAAGCTTTTGTGGGTAAAAAACCCACTTCTTCAGATGCATGGAGTGAAAATTACAGATACAGGCATAAATATATACTGGCACATGAAGAGAAGGGAGTTACCTCACAAGTGGAGAACCAATGTTGAAGGCCAATTTAGTCAGGGTGGCTGTGGTCCACTCCCAATAATTGATGAGGAGGTGTCCACATCCACCCTGACTAAACTGGCCTTCAACATGTAAGGTAACTCCCTTCTCTTCATGTGCCAATATATCAGGGGTTCTCAGACTGGGGGTTGGGAGCCCTCAGGGAGTTGCGAAGTTATTACATGGCGGGGGTCGCGAGCTGTCAGCCTCCACCCCAAACCCCGGTTTGCCTCCAGCATTTAGAATGGTGTTAAATATATTGAAAAGTGTTTTTCATTTATAAGGGGGCGGGGGGTCGCACTCAGAATCTTGCTGTGTGAAAGGGGTCACCAGTACAAAAGTTTGAGAACCACGGCAATATATATTTATTCCTGTATCTGTAATTTTCACTCCTTGCTTCTGAAGAAGTGGGGTTTATTTACCCACGAAAGCTTATGCCCAAATAAATCTGTTAGTCTTTAAGGTGCCACCAGACGCCTCGTTGTTTTCATAAGGGCTGTGTAAACACTGCATCTGGCACTCAGGGTTTGGCCCAACTGCTGGGCTGAATTCCCTCTAAGCTGTGTGGCCCTGCAGCAGCCTATTATGCACTTCGCAGGCACTCAGGCACTCAGGAGATGCCCCTCCCCGCTGTCCCCAGCCCAGCCCCGGAGCTGCTGCAGCCAGGGGAGAGGTGCCTCTCCCCCACAGCCCAGGTGCTGCTGCAGGGAGAGGGATCTGGGGGGAGTCCTCTCTCCCCACCATAGCCCCGGAACACCCTCCTGCACCCCAAACCCCCCATCCCCAGCCCCACCCCAGAGCCTGCACCCCCAGCCAGAGCCCTCACCCCCCCCAACCCTCTGCCCCAGCCCTGAGCTCCTCATCCCCGGCCCCACCCCAGAGCCCACACCCCCAGCATGAGCTCTCAGCCCCCCGCAAGCCAACCCTCTGTCTCAGTCCTGAGCCCCCACCCATATTCCGAACCCCTCGCCCCACCCCCGCCACATGAATTTTGTTATGTGCACCAATATGGAGGTGATGGTTCACACATTTGTGTGATGTGTCACATAAAAATCATTCCGCACACGTGTGGGGAAAAATTAGAGGGCACACTGCTGCTGGGTCAGGCCCCTAGAACGTTCAGAAGGGGTCTCTGGAGTCCCCACGGGGACGTGGTCCCCGTTCACTGGGTTTCACACGGCTGGCTGACTGTCCTGTTGTCGTGTGTGCGTTCTAATCCTGGGATGTGAGCGAGAGCGACAGGAACAGAGGAAGGACCAGTCTTGATCTGACCCAAGGCCCATCCAATCCAGAATCCCATCCCTGACAGTGGCAGATGCCTCAGAGGAAAGTGTAGTTACCCCACAGTCGCAGACATGGGGTAATCTGCCCCTTGCACCCCAGGTTTCATCCTGGTCTCTAAAGCTGGTCTACACAGCCCGTGGCAGCTGAGGTGACAGACTTGTGGGGCTCGCACTTCTGCTCTACAAATAGCTGTGGAGATGTGCAGCTTGGGCCGGAGCCTGGGCTCTGAGGCCTAGGAAGCAGGCGGGCTTCCGAGCCTGAGCTCCAACCAGAGTCGTAACTAAAAAGCGTTGTTCGCACGGCTGTTTTTAGAGTGATCGTGCGAGCCCTAGTTTGGTGACCCAGGCCGGGAAGCTTGCTACTGAGGGCTGTGTAGACATACCTTAATAATTAAGGGTTGGCTTAAGCCATGAAGCTTGAGGTGTCCCAACCTTTCGTAACTTGTGTTGTCATTAATTATAACTCTGGGTGTTCTTGGTATCCGTAGGAATGTGGGTTTGTTACGTGAGTGTGTAACTCTCGCTGGTGTGGTCAAGGGGAGACTATCCCTTTGCAGCGCAACCAGACATCAGTGGGTTTGCCTGTGAGACTACTCCCGTGTGAAGTCCCAGTGTAGTTTAGTTTGCTGGTGCTGAGTGGTGGGGGTGTATTAAGAGCCCAAACTAGATGATCTGGTCCCACCTCGCCTTTAACTATATGACTCTATTGTCTGTGGAGTTACCGACAGTAGGGTCTTACTGCTAGAACTTGTTCCTGCTCGGGGCACGACTCTATTTCCTTCTATAGCTTGGCCAATACCAAGCACACCCATGGCACTCGTTGAATGACTAATGCTACTGCATGGTCCATATGATAAGGCATAGGGCTGAGAATCAAGATACCTGGGTGCTAGTCCTGGCTTGGCCACTGAATTCCTGTCGGACCCTGGGCAAGTCCTCTCCTGTCCAGCGTCCCCATCTGTAAAATGGGCGTAATGGCACTTACCTGCCTTTGTAAAGTGCTTTGTGATCTGAGGATGGGAAGCCACACACGAGAGCGGAATAGTACGATGCCTAATGATGTCCATCACATAGACCACATTCTAACATCCCAACGGAAGGGTGTGTGAACCCCTCAGCATTCCATTGCTTGCGCCAGTCTCACTTCCTTCAAACTCTCCTCCACGATCCCCCGTAACTCCTCTCCGTCTGCACAGGAACCAGGTGCTCCGTATCTTCGTTGCCGATGAAGCCAGTGTGGAGAAGGTGAAGGAGCTGGAGGAGCTGCAGGAGCTACAGGTAATGGGAAGGTGCAGATCAGCCATGTCTGAGGCCTCTGTTAATAAGGCCACCAGATTAATAGCCCTGGGGCCAGGAGGCTGCTAATGATCCCTAGAACTGGTACCACATGGGCCCGTAGCAATATGGCTCAACCCTGGCTGGGAGGGACCATCTCTAGAGGAGTTCAGTCTCCAGGGCCATCCAGCCCTTGGCCTCTGCTGAAACTGCCAGGAAAGGGGAACAATTAGTGCCTGTTGTGATGGTGAACCTCAGGGTGTGCAACCCCCACATGGCTTTAATCTAGAGATGGGATCAGATCCAGAAAAATGTCTCATGTGCACCCCCGGGGGGAGGTTTTTGGAGCCGGGGCTCAGGTGTGGCCCATTATAAAGGGAGGGGCATGTTAGAATTGGAATCCATCACTAGGTTCAGACTTCAAACACGCCCCCCAAAAGGGTTTGGGATCTGTGACGGGACCCCCGGGGTGCAGCTTGGAACTGGGGTACTGTTCTGCCCCCTTAACTCTCCAGCCTGGGCTGTCTCTCAGGATGCTTTGCTTGTGCTAAGCAGCAAACCCCTCCAGGCGCTGTGATCGCTCAGCACAACAGCACGTGGAGTCCCACGACCAGCTAGATTGCGGGCATGCTCCCAGAGCCACTCCCGAAACTTCCCTGAGTCACAGCGATCTCCCTGGTGTCGTCTTGTGCAACTGAGTCGTAGAGTCGAGCAGGCCCCATTGTGTGGTGCTTGTGCAACAGTCATTGCATTGTAAATCCCTTGATTACAACTCCCCTGCTGATTAATGGTCACTGAACGCTCGCCTGGGAGTGGTTCACCTCCTTTGTATGTCACTAGCCAACTGACAATGTATTTCAGTAGCAACCATACAGCAAAATCTCATAACTTGATACACACTAATGCTAGACATATACAGAACAGTGGGTTTCAGCAGATCATGAGCTTTCATACGATATCTTCCATGACATGCTTTGTATAAAATATGTCACAATTATATGGCAGGGCTGGAGATTGGGGTTGCAGGGTGCTGCTTTGAGGTACAGAGTGCCACAAGATCCCGACCCAAATCAAAACGGAGACAAAAATTTGCAACTGAAATGGCTGAATTTTACTAATGCACATGTCCCTCACTTAGGAATTATATTTGCCATTCACCTCTTAATACCTCTCTTCATCTCTGGAGGCACCTATTAAGCTTGCTCAGCCCTTATGATAGCTCCATCTCACCTCAAGAGTGAACCAATTCCTTCCCCTGCCTTTCTAGAGCTAAAACCCTTACACAACCATTAGGTCCTTCATTATGTAGGGACTTCAGGAATTGCCCCTCATTACATTGGGGAAACATCTCCTGATTTCATGCAACGAAATACCCCTGCAGTGCACTGAAAAGCACCCCTGGCTGGCTGACAGGTCCAAATATTTCTAAGACTGCTGATGGTTATTTGTTCAAAAAAGAACTAGATAAGTTCATGGAGGATAGGTCCATCAATGGCTATTAGTCAGGATGGGCATCCCTAGCCTCTGTTTGCCAGAAGCTGGGAATGAGCGACAGGGGATGGATCACTTGATGGTTACCTAGAATACCAGGGTTGGAAGGGACCTCAGGAGGTCATCTAGTCCAATCCCCTGCTCAAAGCAGGACCAATCCCCAGACAGATTTTTGTCCCAGATCCCTAAATGGCCCCCTCAATGATTGAACTCACAACCCTGGGTTTAGCAGGCCAATGCTCAAACCACTGAGCTATCCCTGCCCCCAACCTGTTCTCTTCATTCCCTCTGGGGCACCTGGCATTGGCCACTGTCAGAAGACAGGGTCCTGGGCTAGATGGCCCTTTGGTCTGATCCAGTATGGCCGTTCTTATGTTCTTAAAAACAACAAGGAGTCCAGTGGCACCTTAAAGACTAACAGATTTATTTGGGCACAAGCTTTCATGGGTAAAAAACCTCACTTCTTCAGATGCAAGAAGAAGTGAAGTGAAGTGCATCTGAAGAAGTGGGTTTTTTACCCACGAAAGCTTATGCCCAAATAAATCTGTTAGTCTTTAAGGTGCCACTGGACTCCTTGTTGTTTTTGTGGATACAGACTAACACGGCTACCCCCCTGATACTTATGTTCTTATGCTCTTTGCCAGCTGGATTTCTGGCGGGGACCTGGAGGCCCAGACGTTCCTATAGATGTACGCATTCCCTTCACCAGCCTTCAAGCCGTCAAAATCTTCCTAGAGTCCAACGGCATTCGCTATTCCATCCTGATAGATGACCTACAGGTGAGTGCTGGATGTGCAGAGGACTAGATGCCCTGCAGAGAGGGGTGGGTCAGGAAACCAGAGATATTGCATTAAACTCACTGTGACCCTGTGAGTTATCTCCAGGGCCAAAGTCTCCTCCTAAGTTACATCAGCTCGACTCCTTTGTGTTTGAGGATACAAAGCCAAGTTCTGCCGTCTGTTGGATCCATGCTTTCAATTCCACAGAAGGCAATAGCGTTGCACAGGTGTGTAACTGAGAGAAAGTTTTGGCCCATCATTTTTAAGGGCCTGGTGGTGAATCAGGAAAATAACAAGTGAGTTTGGTCAAGAGCTAAATTCAACTGAGCCTAATTGAAATTCTCCAGGCAAACCTGAGAGTCATTCCGTTGAAACTCTGCTCACGGGACAAACGCTCATTGGATGATCAGATCCTGAGAGCAAAGAATCAGACTGAATAGAAACTGAGAAAGGGTTTGGCCCAATAATTGTAACTCGTTGTCAAAGCTCAGCCATTTACAGGGGGAAGCAGGTGCACAGAAATGAAAGGCACGTTCTCCTCGGTATAACCAATGCTCTTTCTTCTCCAAAGCCTGCCTGCTCTTGGTGATGCCTCTGCATGACTAGTCCTTCCTAACAGACTCTTCTCCCTGCCTCTTCTAGGCGCTGGTGGATGAGGAACAGACTCAGATGATAAGTCATCATTTCATGCCCCGGTCTGTGGAGACTTTTAACTACGCCTCTTACCACACTCTGGATGAGGTAACGGCCAGTGCTCACCCATTGACATGTGACCCACGAGGGTCTGAGAGGCGCATTTGCAGAAGGAGAATATGAGACAGGCTTTCACCATTGAATAAGCCACATGCACCCTCTCCACTTAGGGCTGCCACGCAAAGCAAAGCCCATGGGTGGGCACACACTTTGCATTGTGGGAAAGATGCATTTTGGAATTGCTCTCTCTGCCGTGTTGAGGTGCTGGGACACTTTGGAGGCTGATTTTAAAGGCTCCAAACTGGCTGTGATGGGTTCACCCCGGGGTGCCACCTGAAACTGGGGTACCACTGAGCCCCCTGACCCACCAGCCTCGGCTCTCTCTCACATGTACTGCTGTGACAAGCTGCAAAGCCCTCCAAACTTCCACTTTCACCACATTCACATGGGTAGGAACACATCCAGCTGCAGTTACATGCAGGGCTCTCTAACCACCAGCTTCCCAGCCCAGGACCCCAAAGCAGTACTGTCCTGCCCTGGTCAAAGCTGGCCAGCATATCGGTTTAACACCCAGTCCGTCTCTCCCTCAATGTGAAGAGGACTATGCACACTTGTGGTAACCAAGCAGAGATTTTCCCCAAGCACTCCAGTCAAAGCTCACTGGTTTAGATTAAAACAAAAACAAGTTTATTAACTACAAATGATAGATTTTAAGTGATTATAAGTGGTAGCAATCTGATCAAAGCAGATTACCTAGCAAATAAACAAAAAACGCAAACTAAGCTTAATATACTAGATAGACTGGATATGAATTAGTAGATTCTCACCCTAACAGATGATACAAGCAGGCTGCAGACCCTTAAGGGGCCAGCTGCGTTTGCTTTACAGCTTGGAATCCCCAGGCCTTTCATGCATAGGCTAGAAATCCCATTAGCCTGGGTCCAGCACTTTCCCCAGTTCAGTCTTTGTTCCTCAGGTGTTTCCAGGAGTCTTCTTGGGTGGGAAGTGAAGAACAACAGATGACGTCACTTCCTGCCTTATATAGCTTTTGCATATGGCGGGAACCCTTTGTTCCAAAGCTGTTTCCCAGACCAGTCTGTGGAAAAATACTGACATCCCAAGATGGAGTCTAGCATCATGTGGTCTGGTCACATGTCCCTGTAGAGTCATAGCAGCCATTACTTGCAGGCTGTCTGTAGCGTTCTCAGAAACACTCACCAGGTAGGAGATAAGCTTTTCCTAAGGCCTATTGTTTTCCCTAATAGCTCATTGCCCTGAATAGGCCCTTCCCCACCCAGCTATCTAGCCTGAAAGCATCTTATCTACTGGGCATTACCCAGGTGTAACTACATTTGAAATACAGATACATAGTCAATATTCATAACTTCAGATACAAAAATGATACATGCATACAAATAGGATAACCATAATCAGCAAATCATAACTTTTTCAATGACATCTCACATGACCCATCTTGCATAAAATGCATCATAATTATGCCATAATCATATCATAATAATATCACTATGAAGAATATGGGGTGCAGTGTCACACCGGCTTCTAATTTTTCACCCACAATTCATTGCATTTTCAATGCAAAAACAAAAAGAAAAGCTATCCACTTGCCCATATCATCGGAGACTTTCTGGCGAGTACTGCAGTCGGATACACAACAGCAGTTGGGCAACACAAGGAAGAGCGAATGAAAGTCCCCATTCAAAGATTTCAGCAAGCAGTTTAGTTAGAAAGGTCTCCTCCTGGGCAGCTATATACAAATGGCAAATGTTTGTGTTTAAAGTTTGGTAAAGGGAAGATAAGGATTTGATAGCCCCTCCCCACGCCCTACGTCATGGATCAGAAAGCACTGGAGTCAAACTAGAAAATAGTCCCAGGGGTTATCTGAAGCAAAGGGAGTGTGGGGCCAACACAGGTGTACACCAATCTGCCGTTTAGACCTAACTCCAGCGTCCTCTTTATACGCCAGATCTACGACTTCATGGACTTATTGGTCGAGGCAAATCCAAACCTGGTCAGCAAAATTCAGATTGGCAACAGTTACGAAGGCCGCCCTCTCAACGTCCTGAAGGTAAAGTCACAGGGGGTAGACACGGGGCCTGATTCGGCTCTCACACTAACTTCTTGTCGATGTACCTCCACGAACCTCAGTGGAGTAACTCCTGATGTATAGCAGGGGAGAAGAGAATCAGCCCACATACTCTGTGTAAACACACAAGCTCAACCCCTACTTTCTGTTGCACCAGTGTAAATCAGCAGTAACTTCACTGCAGTCAGTGGAGTTACCCTGGTGAAAACCTGGTGTGAGCAGTAGGATAATCTAACTTCCTTGTTAATGAAGTTCTGCCATTGCTAGTTAGCAAAGAGGCATTTACTTCCTAAATACCACCACAGAGATTCAGCAAAGCATATTTACCCCTCTCTTGCTCTGCCCCCTGCCAGCTAGTCTTTCCTGGGGAATATTTTAATTGCTTTCAACCCCCCTTTCTGAGTTCTGGTGGACAGAGTTTGCCCCATGATGGACTCTTCTATTATCTTCCATGGGACCAAGTCAAGCCTTGGCTGGTGGCCTTCCAGGAGAACCCAGGGAATGGGATTTGTGACTCATTAGGTGATTCCCTAGAGATGAGATTTTTCCTGCACAAAAATTTAGACAAAAATGACATTTTACTTTGGAAATGTTTGAGTTTTGGTCAAAACAACTAAAAATCTAGGGCAAACCTGGATGCTTTTTGTGAAAATTTCCTTTTTGTCAGAAAACCCATTTTCCGTTGAAAAACTTTTGATAGACATTTTTCTGCCAGGTGTGTGACTCAGTTCTTCCCTCTGAATCAGTGCTAAGCCAATGCCCTGGCATGACATAGAGGGCGCTTGTGCTGCTGGAGATGCCGTCTTTTGGATGAGACGTAAAGTGGTGGTCCTGACCCCGTATGGTCATTAAAGATTCCCACAACACATTTTGCAGGGGTACAGTCAGTAACCCTGGTGCTGGGGTTAAATTCCAACCTGGGTAATTAGTACATTCTGCTGACTTAAAATTCCCCCAAAATTGTTTGCCTCCTTTCATAAACTACAGTCTAGTGCTGTTGCCATGTTCCACCCCAGAAGCAGCTGCATTTCAGGGATGAGTGAAGAAATATACAATACAGTGTATCTATCAGGAGCCACGAGGTCTGGTCATTATGGACGACGGCTCCTCTGGGAATATATGAGCTCCCTGTTCCTAAGCATGATGTCATTTAAAAAGGGGGAGGGAGATCTCTGAAGCTCAGAGACATCCGGCATGGCATAGACTCCCTGAGGGGTTGCCTGAGCAGCATTCAGATCCGTGGTACTAAAGGATGGGGGAGCTGCACTGCAGAAAATCAACCCTCTACATCTTTGCTTTTCCATGCAGTTCAGCACTGGAGGAACCAAGCGCCCCGCTATTTGGATTGACACCGGCATCCACTCCCGGGAATGGATCACTCAGGCCAGCGGAGTCTTGTTTGCAAAGAAGGTACCACCTGCGGTTTCAGCTGAGCATGGCACATTCCAGGATGAGGCGTGAAGAGAGACAGGGGACCCCACTAGCTGGGAGGGATGTGCTTGACCTAGAGGCAGCATCAAGCTCACCTGACATAGTCATGACAGCTGAGAGCTGGTGAAGTCGGTGGTGCTACTTCTGTGAGAGGGTTGGGCCCTAGCGGAGGCAGGAATTGTGCACGGCGGCCAGAAAAGGGTGGAATAAGCTCCCTGCTCCCTTGAAACTGGCCCCCAAAATGGCAGGGTTTCACGCCTTGCCACTGGCGAGGGATAATGGGCCAGGTTCTCATCTGGCGTGAAGTGACAGCTAATTGACGCGGGCTCTGGCTCTGGCCCTTCGAGTGCAATGAAGCCCAGTGCTAGAATGACTAATGTGCCTGGGCCTCAGGGCGTCTCTTCCTCACCTGTGCCTCCCTGTTCAGATTGTTGATAATTACGGCAAAGACCCTTCTCTCACCTCCATCCTGGACAACCTGGACATCTTCCTGGAAATCGTTACCAACCCCGATGGCTTTGCTTTCACCCACACCAAGGTATTTCTCCTTGGCCTCCTTAGCCGGCCTTTATAAGAGCGATCAGATCTCTGGCTCAGGACTTCCAGGCCACAAGCTCATGAGCGGAGGGGGAGGGAGGCGGGGGGCTGGATGGGGAGTGGCAAGAGGGGTCCCTGCAGCTTGGTGAGCCATGTATTGGGTCCTGATACTCTACTGCTTCAGTGCTATGTAATGGGAGCCATTTCTACCCCCTTGGCACATAGGGCAATGCCCACACAAAGGTGAAAGGCCATGGAGAATCACTGGAGGCCTCAGCGCTTGCTTCAGTCTTAACAGGGAAGAACTTGCTATGTGCGTTAAAGATTCAATTGGACCTTGCTGGGTCAGGGGAAATTGACCATGAGCCTCTGGATTTAGCTATAACAAGACAAGTACACCCAAGAGACGTTAAGGGAGACCTGATCTATCCAGATTGTAGGCACCTGAGTCTCCATAGCATTATTGTTTGATATCTGTATTACAGTAGAGACACCAACCAAGATCAGGATACCAATGTGGTAGCTGCTGTACAGACACATAGTGAGAGATGGAGCCTGCATCGAAGAGTTGGCCAAGACAGGCGAAGGGTGGGAGTGGAGAGAGAGGGAGAATTATTTGCCCATGGTGAACCAGCAAATCAATAGCAGAGCCTAGAACAGAATCCAAGATTCCTGAGTCCCTGTCTAACACCCTATCTACTGCTCTCCTCACACGTTTATATTGGTGTAACTACACTGACTTCAGAGGATTCACTCCAGTTAAGCAAGAGGAGACTCGGGCCCCTATGTGCCTAGAGAACAGACTTTCTCAACACCAGTGCGGTGTGACCCATCGGCCCTAGGAGACACGTGTCTCACTCAGCCCTGTGGAAAGGGCTGTTAGCATGCGGCCCTGGCTGGCACCCTGATAAACAATTCTCCCCTCTGTCCCAGAACCGCATGTGGCGTAAGACCAGATCCATCAGCTCTGGGTCGGCCTGCATCGGCGTGGACCCCAACAGAAACTGGGATGCGGGTTTCGGAGGTACGGTTTTCCTTTAACCTCTCCTTGGGGGGATTTACGTGGACTCCCCTGGGCCCAGGGAAGGAGTGAGCAAAGGGCCTGGCAGTGCTATCCACGACTGGTTAATGTGAAGAGCTGGGCTTAATCCTGGGCTGGCCCCTGCAGTGAAGGAGCATCTTCTTTTGCTTTGGAGTAACTTCAGCACCAGCCCACCTGCATGCTGTGGGGGAGGGATAGCTCAGTGGTTTGAGCATTGGCCTGCTAAACCCACGGTTGTGAGTTCAATTCTTGAGGGGGCAAAATCAGTACTTGGTCCTGCCAGCAGGGCCAGCTCCAGGGTTTTCGCCGCCCCAAGCAGCACAAAAAAAAAAGAAAAAAAAGCCACGATCGTGATCAGCTCTACTGCCACCGCTTCAGTCTTTGGCAGCAATTCGGCAGCTGGTCCTTCGCTCCAAAGTGAGGGACCTGCCACCCCTCTCCGTTGGCCGCCCCAAGCACCTGCTTGCTGGGCTGGTGCTGGCCCTGCCTGCTAGTGAAGGCAGGGGGCTAGACTCAATGACCTTTCAGGGTCCCTTCCAGCTCTATGAGATGGAGGGGCAGGGGGAGATTGGGTCTTAAGGGGCAAGCGCAGGGGCAGGGTGATAAACAGAAAAGTGGGGGTCGTTTGGGGCATTGCCAGAGAATTTTGTTCCCAGGGGAGAGCCTGGAAGAACCGGAAGGGAACTGAGCATGTGGCCTAATCCATGTCTCCCTCTGCCTGGGATATTCTCACCTGGAGTGCTTTAGCCTATCTCTAAGTGGGAGAGGGGAGTTCAGACTACGGTTGCCAACTTTCTAATCGCACAAAACACCCTTTCTCCGCCCCTTCCCTGAGGCCCCGCCCCTTCCCTGGCCCTTCTCCAAGGCCCCACCCCCGCTCACTCCATCCCCCCCCTCTGTCACTCACTCTCCCCCACCCTCGCTCACTTTCACCAGGCTGGGGCAGGGGGCTGGGGTGCAGGAAGGGGTAAGGGCTCCAGCTGGGGGTGTGGGCTGTGGGCTGGGGCAGGGGATGAGGGGTTCGGAGTGCAGGAGGGGGCTCAGGGATGGGGCAGGGTTTGGGGTGCAGCAGGGGGTGGGGGCTCTGGCTGGTAGTGGGGGCTATGGGGTGGGGCTGGGGATGAAGGGTTTGTGGTGCAGGAGGGGGCTCAGGGCTGGGACAGTGGGTTGGGGTGTGGGAGGGGGTGCAGAGTAAGGACTCCAGGAGAGAGTTTTGGGTGCAGGAGGGGGCTCAGGGCTGGTGTAGGGGGTTGGGGTGCAGGAGGGGGTGCAGGCTCTGGGAAGGAGTTTGGGTGCGGGAGGGGGCTCAGGGCTGGGGCACAGGGCTGGTGTGCAGGAGGGGATGCAGGGTGCGGGCTCTGGGCAGCACTTAACTCAGGCGGCTCCTGGAAGCGGCCGGCATGTCTGGCTCTGAGGTGGAGGGGCTAGGGGGCTCTGTGCGCTGCCCATGCCCACTCGGAGCCCCCGTGGCTGCCCCTGCACCTAGGAGCCAGACATGGTGGCCGCTTCCGGGAGCCGTGCAGAGCCAGGGCAGGCAGGGAACCTGCCTTAGCCCTGCTGTCCCGCCAACCAGACTTTTAGCAGCCTGGTCAGCGGTCCCTTTTCGACCAGGCAGGGCCGGCTCCAGGCACCAGCGGAGCAGGCACGTGCCCGGGGCAGCACATGCTAAGGGGCGGCATTCCGGCCATTCTTGGGGCGGCAGAGTCCGGGCGTTTTTTGGGGTTTTTTTTGCGCTTCAGCAGTTCGGGCGGCGGCAGTCTGAGCCGCTTTTTTTTTTTTTTTTGCTTGGGGCAGCAAAAATGGTAGAGCCGGCCCTGCGACCAGGCATTCCGGTCAAAAACTGGACGCCTGGCAACCCTAGTTCAGACTCCATGGCCCCTTCAGTCCCTGGTCTCTGGTTTGCCAGTGGGCGTGGGGAGGAACTAGTTACATTGGTGATGGGAAAACTTGGCTGCTAGAGACTGGAAGGAGACCCCCAAATTCATTCCACCTGGGCCACCAATCAGCCAGTAGCCGCAAAGAGCTTTTGGTTTGTGCTAACTGGAGATGGAAAATTCCCCCCCGCCCCGCCCCTTACTGACCCTTCGAGCCACTATGTTTCTGAAGCAAAGATACCCTCTTCCCTCTGCAGGGGCCGGGGCCAGCAGCAACCCCTGTTCCGAGACTTACCGTGGCCCCTACGCCAACTCGGAGAGTGAGGTGAAAGCCATCGTGGACTTTGTGAAGAGCCATGGGAACATCAAAGCCTTCATCTCTATCCATAGCTACACCCAGCTCCTCTTGTATCCCTATGGCTACACCAGAACCCGGGCCGACGATTACCAGGAACTGGTAGGGTCTTCCTCACACCCTCAGGGTGAGGTGGCTGCCAGGGGGTATCATCTTTCACAGTGGGGCCAGAATGATACGAAGACTGTATGGTCACTCGACCTCAGGGCCGGCCTGAACCCCTCCACCCCAGCTGTGGATTTTCTCCCCACATGGGTTTCTCCTCCGTAATCACATCCCCTTTTCTGCTCACACACATTTTTGGTTCAAAGGCCTCTCTGCTCTCCCTCCGTGGCTGCGTTGCAACCAGAACAAACGGGGTTTGGGGGCTCAGAGGAGCCAGTTGCAAATGACTCAGCAGAATTTAGGGCACCTCGCTGGAGCCTGCAACGACCCAGCTAGGCTGGTGAGAGGGGGGCATTCAAAGGGGTGAGTTGAAGGAAGAGCCTAGGAAACGATGGAGGACGGGCAACAAATCCCATTCTACCCTAAGGCAGAAGACAGCTGTAATGCATTGGCTCAGCATGTACCATCACTAGTGCCCTCTAGTGGCTGAAGCACAGAAGGGTAAGAGTCCGGCTACTGTTGCAAGCAAACCGAGATCCTCCTTTAGCTCAAGTAGCAGGTGCCTCTGTTCTGCTTTGGGCCCCCCTGAAGTTGCGCACGTATGGTTTAGTTGACCTGTGTCTCTCAGGTGGGGCACTAGGTGACATTGTCTGTCTGGTATAAGCACTGAAATGTCAGTCAAACCTGAACTCAGTGTTCAAACGGTGCCATAATCTGCCTTCTCTATTGGGCAGGAGGAGTGCCCAGTACCCACAGGAGGGAGGGAAACATAGGGAGAGTCCTTGGAGGAAAGAAGGGGAGCTCCTGCAATGCCAGAATACCAGGGTGATGGGCAAGCAGGAGCGACTTCTGCAGGACAGACCCACTCAGCCCTGGTCAGTTATATATTCCCAACACGGCTCTGCTTTATGTTTCCAGCCTTTGCATCTCTTCCCCCTGGAAAGATGCAACAAGCTGCCAACCACCCCTGCCCCAGTCTGGCATCCTGCCCCCGCCCCCTCTGAGCACAGACACCACTCACATCCATCGTGTAACTCATTTTTCTCCCCTTTGCATTTTTCTCCAGGATAATATTGCTAAAGCTGCAGTCGCTGCCCTGTCTTCCCTCTATGGCACTCAGTACAGATACGGCAGCATCATCACAACCATCTGTAAGTTGCTGGGGATGACCTGGTCCCTTTAGCCATGGCAGGTGGGGGAGGAACCAGACAGCTTAGTCACTCTACAGGAAAATACAACCACTGTAAGAGCCTTTTCCTAGGCCAGACATGCCAGAAAGCCAGTCCCCACTGTCCAGCTGCTAGGAACGTTGTCACTCACATATCAGACCGTTGGTTCCTCAAGCCCCTGTAAAGTCCAAGGACATCCCCATCAGATACCTGACCAGGACGTCAGAACAACTTAAAAAAATGCCGCCCTAGTCCATCCTAGTTTTCACACTGAGCCCAGTGCATGCTGGGTTAGGATTTTGGGGGTACAATCAGTGCTGTGTGAACACGCTAATGCAATGGCAGTATGATGGGTGTCATGACCCAGGCAGTCTCCGTACGTTGGTACAGCCACCCCACAGACGCAGCATCTTGCCTTCAACGGAGGGCAATAAGTCGTACTTCAAAGTTAGGCAACCTGATCTTCATAAGGCGTCTGGCCAATGGTGCAGCATGTGTGAGAGCGCCTCTGTTTGACCACTCCAGTAAGAGTCTAAAAAAAGCTTTGAAGGTTTCATAGATGAAGGCCAGAAGGGACCATCCATTGTAGTCATCTAGTCTGACCTCCTGCATAAACAGGCCACTGCTAGAATTTCACGTAGGGCTTGTCTTTACTACCGCGCTACATCGGCGATGCAGCTGTGCCGATGTAGCACGTGTGGTGAAGACACACCATGTCGATGGGAGAGCGCACTCCTGTTGGCGTAATTACTCCACCTCAATGAGAGGCGGAAGCTATATCGGCAGGAGACGCTCTCCCACCAACATTGTGTGATGTAGCTTTAAGTCGGTGTAACTTGCGTTGCTCAGGGGGGTAAGCAGTAGTGTCGATAAGCCCTGAGTGATTTCTGCATCCAGCCCATATCTTTTGGTTGAGCTAGAACACATCTTTGAAAAAAGGACACATCCAATCTCTCCGTTGCTAAATCAAATCTACCACATCCCTAGGTAAGCTTGAAGTCTGATTTCTCCACTGTAAATGCCACGTTCTAGCCAGGGATGCAGGCTGGAGAAACCCACGTGCTTTGTCAGTGAGGCGAGTGGAACTTGGGCTTTCCCCACTCTTTGTAGCCTCTGTGATTTATTCTTTGAGCGATATGCCTGTGCCACAAGGCTCAGATCGAAACCATCCTGCTGTTCACAAAACTTGCACTGTGGGTTTTTGAGATCATCTAAGGACCAGCAGCAAAGTTTAAACCTCCTTCCCCAAAGTTTGGTAGACGGAGGGTGATGTAGGCCCCTAGCTCTTGTTTTATTCATTTGGTGTAAGTAACTGAGAGCCAAACACTCTCATGGAGTGAGAGCCAAGGACCCATGCAACAATTTGCTTCTTGTATTTTTCAGCAGTGACATTTAAATGACCTTATAACTGGCCCCTTCTCTCTGCACCCATTACTAATGCTAGCCATCGTTTGTTTCCTTTTGGATGTGTTTCCTGAATCTAGATCAAGCTAGCGGTGGAACCATTGACTGGACTTATAACCAGGGCATTAAATACTCCTTCACTTTTGAACTGCGGGACACAGGGCGTTACGGGTTCTTACTGCCTGCCAACCAGATCATCCCTACTGCCGAGGAGACATGGCTGGCACTGATGACCATCATGGAGTACACACGGGACCATCCCTATTAAAACAGGACACACTGTGAGCTCAGTTTACTTCTCTGGAGGAATCCAGTGAGTGATTCAACTAGCCCAAAACAATTAAATAAAAAAATTGAATGAACAAATAGTACGTTATTTTTCCATCCTGGTTTAGATAACTTTAATGGATTCACTTCAAGTCCATCCCCAAAATCTCTCCAAAGCAAAGCAATTGCCTTGTTTTCCTTATGCGGTGGCCTGCACAAGTACAGCTCATAATGCTGACATCCCTGCCACTAGTTTTAGAACCATGGCAAGAAAGCGGGTGGCACGTTTTCCCTAAGAGCATAGGAATTGCCCTGCCGGATCTTCGGTTTCCACGGATAAGAAGGTTCTTTACTGTCCCTCTAGAACAGCCTCGCTATCGTTTCTCCCATCCTTCACCTGCACCTCCTCAGGAAATCTCCCCTCCATTTTATACCTTAGACTGAACACATCTCGATCCTGCAGAATGCTGCATCCTTAACTGCAACAGGAATGGCTTATTCTAGGAAGCCCATGGAGGGGATGTGACGGGTTGGGTCACAGAAACCCCCTTGGGACTGCCACTTGATGTGCTGAGACTACCTCGGAGCCCGTTTTCCCTGGCAGCGTGGGACTTCAGTACCCGGTCTTGTTGAGCCAGACACGCTAGCCTGCTACAAACACAGACCCAGGTCTGAACCACACCTGCAGACTTAACTGAAAACAGCTTAAAAAGTGCTCCTGTCTCTAGCACCCAGACACCCAGTCCCCAATGGGATCCAAACCCCAAATAAATCTGTTTTACTCTGTATAAAGCTTATACAGGGTAAACTCATAAATTGTTCGCCCTCTATAACACTGATAGAGAGATATGCACAGCTGTTTGCTCCCCCAGGTTATAATTAACTTGCTCTGGGTTAATTAATAAGTAAAAAGTGATTTTATTAAATATAAAAAGTAGGATTTAAGTGGTTCCAAGTAATAACAGACAGAACAAAGTAAATTACCAAGCAAAATAAAACAAAAACACGCAAGTCTAAGCCTAATACAGTAGGAAACTAAATGCAGGTAAATCTCACCCTCAGAGATGTTCCAATAAGCTTCTTTCACAGACTAGACTCCTTCCTACTCTGGGTCCAGCAATCACTCACATCGCCGCAGTTACTGTCCTTTGTTCCAGTTTCTTTCAGGCATCTCTTTGGGGTGGAAAGGCTATCTTCTGAGCCAGCTGAAGACAAAATGGAGGTGTTTCCAGGGCCTTTTATATTCTCTCTCTTGTGGGCGGAAACCCCTTTGTTCTGCTGTGCAAAATCACAGCAACAAGATGTCTGTAGCCACCTGGGCAAGTCACATGTCTATGAATGATTCAGCTTTTTGTAGGCCCACGCCATTGTTTGCATGTTAGTTTGAACGTTCCCACGAAAGCTCAGATGTGGATTGGCGTCTCCCAAAATCCATTGCTAGTTAAGTACTCCCAATTACTTGAATAACCCCTTCACACTATGTTGACCAAATCTTCCTTATGTGCTTCCTACAGCAAACACTTTAAAATACAAGCATAGAACCAACGCTCATAACTTCAGATATAAAAATGATACATGCATACGAATAGGATGAATATATTCAGTAGATCATAACCTTTGCAAAGATATGTTACATGGCATATCTAGCATAAAACATATTCCAGTTATGTCATATTTACACTCATAAGCATATTTCTATAAAGCCTTATGGGGTGCAACGGCACAGGGGAAAAGGAATAATTCCGCTCCTTGCTGTGCCGTTTCTGTCTCTAGTGACTGGGCATGTAATGTTAGGACTCTTAAGTGCTACTGGCAAAGAGAAACCAAGCTACAGTGAGTTACAGGCCCATTGTTCATTCCACACAACTCACGTGAGCTTGATCATGCCAAGATACAATTCTTTTCAGTCCAGTTTTCCAAGTGACTTTATGACAGCTGGAAACTTATGTTGGAATCCAATCACTTATCAGTATCCTCTGTTGTATCAAGGAAGAGTGATGTCCACAGAATGTCCTGGGAGACAATGCAGGGGCTAACAATGGACTGATGGGAGTCTTAACAAAAAAAAAAAAGGTGATAGTTTTTGATCTACAATGAGCCATGCATCATCTAAAACATACATAAAGGACTGAGCTTGGTCCCATTGGGTCTCAAGGGAGCAAGACTGGAGCCCTGCTTTGTAACAGACCCGAGAGCTGGCTAGATCCTCTACTCTGCTGGTTCAAAGTCAGGGCAGGCTGGCAAAGGCCAAGAGTCATTAAGTGTGGTAGCCCACATGGTGCAAACCGGATGGGCTCAGTTCTTAATGGGCAAGCCCACATCTCACAAATATCAGAGAATTAACTCCCTCTCTCACCCATAAAAAGAGGTTGCTATCGTTTAGGGCTGAAGCACGTGGGTGGGCAAAGCTTGCACTGATCGTGCCTGTGCTGTGTTTTTTTTTAAATGCTAAACAGAGGACGGTCTCCGGCACCATCCTCTCTCCACACCCACTATCAATTCCCCTGCTACACTGTGGGGCTGGAGCAAAGCCCCGGCCAAGGCCCGTTTTGACACCCTGGCTCTGCAGTTACTGCCCCACACTGATTTTTCTGTTAGCCCTAAAAAAAAAAAAGCGTCAATTAAAACAATACTCAGCCATGCTGCATCATTATTTTTTATTGAATCAAACAATTTAAAAACCAGAAAACTCTACAGAAATCTATTCCCCCCTCCCCCCGAAAACAAAACAAAAGCACCCGCCTAATCACATGACACAGTTAAGCTAAGATGCAAAACATATGAACCCTCAAAGACAATAAGCGGATAAGAAGATCTGTTCATCAGCTCTTCCTTCGATGCACAGGATTAAGATGATCTTAAACAACCCTGACTGGCTCGGACTCTTCCTCTGATGCAGAAAAGAGTTTCCTAGTAGCCCAGGGCAATAGAGGATTTCAGATCCTAGTACTGTAGCTGGATAATAAAAAATCCTTTGCCTCACAATTGCTATTTGATTTCAACTGAGACACTGTATCCCTCCTCTCCCCTCCGATTTTACGTGTGTGTGTGTGTGTGTGTGTGTAACAATCCTTTTGAATGCGTGCACGCTTTAGATACCTCCTATTCACGCATAAAATGTGTTCTTTTTAAGTTGCATTGGTCCCAGTGTTTTAAGCATGTAACTAACAAACATTCTCTTTATTCCCCCACACACACACAGACACACACATCTTATTTTAAACATTCAACAACATTGACCAGATGCAGCAATTTTTAGGGGCACAATATTATTGTCTATTGTCTTAAGCAAAAAGCGGATTGGATTCTGTATGAGATGCCATTTAGCTCAAGTTTTTATTTCATGATAGCGTGAAAAAGTCAGACTCTTACCGCCTGGAGGGGAGTGATGAATGCAGCCCATCAAGCTAAGATGCAAACCAGCATGAGTCAGTTTTAGCCTGGATGTTCAAAATTAATAAAATACTTCACATTTTTATGACACTTTCCTAATATCAAGTAAAACCTTTTCAAAGCCTGAAACAGACATCAAATAACAAAGCCTTGCAGCACCTCTGTGAGGTAGGGAAGGATTATCAGTCCCATTTTACAGATAGGGAAACTGAGGCAGAGAGCAGCTAAGTGACTTGCCCAAGGAGTAAGAGCCAGAATGAGAATTTGGGAGTCCCAGGCTCCCACTTCTGGGATCCAACCACCAAGCCATACTTTGCTCTCCAGTTGACTCGCAATGTCACTGATCAGTAAATAAAAGACAAGCCTATCAGAGTTGGCAAACGCCATCACCTAGCTGGTTCGTTAAACATAAATAAATTCACAAACAGACCAACAAAACCTCTCTTACCAGAAACCTGATAACATAAGTCAGACTATGCGAGAGGTAAGACCAGTTAATACGAGTGTAAGACTTACTGAGCAGATCGCTCCCTATGGTTAGGCAGAAAGGAGAGAGAGATAGTACCTCACATTCACCGTCCCAATTCAACTGGTCTTGAAATCCCGCCCATCCGATTAACCCAACTGTCCGATACACACAGAAGGCAACTCTGTAGAAATCCAGTGCATTGTGCTACCCTTGGACAGTCAAGGATTTGTACAAACTTTTCTTTCTGAGTAATTAAAATGGGACTTCCTGGATTTCCTTGGGAAGTGGGGAGCTGTAATTTATGAATTGGGATCAGCGTTTGTTACCTATACAAAGACATATATTTAAAAATGTATAAAAATGCCAAATGTGGCATAGGGTCTTAGAAGTGCTTGGAGCAAGATATACTGGGTTAGGTGTTGGCTGGCATCTGAAACCCATTAATGCCCCACTCAGCAGGTCCTATCCAGAGCCCCCTTGCACATTTGATCCCCGCAGAGTGTGGGAATGGTTTGTATTCATGGGAGCTGTGTGTAGAAGGTGGCTTTCCTGCTCAGGGCTACCACATGTACACACATAGACCACCTCCGAGAGTCTTTGGTCACATCCTTCTCTGGAGGAAGCCAGATCCAGGTGGCCAGCTTACATCCTGCATCCACGGGGCTGTCAGCAGTTTTTGTGGCACTTGCCTTTATGCAGCACCCTGATTGCACGTACTAAATAAAAATTGGTCTGTCAGTGCTAAAAGGCGGAAACGAAACCAGGGAATTTTTGACCTGCTACAGGACAACAAAGCCTCTCTCAGAAAGGTGAGACTCTGCCATCTGCATACATTCCATGTCCCAGTGCCACCCACTGGTTCTCCAAGGAAGGAAAAAGAAGTGAATCTATTTCCAACCTTTACACCACTTAAAGACATGCTGCTGTTGGCGATACACATACAATGGCAGATTGCTCCAGAGGAGGAATAAGATCCAGGCAGGGCTTATCCTGCACAACGCCAGAGAGAGGTGTTCTTCAGCTTGGCTTTTGAAGGTCACTAGCAGCTGCTGAGCATCCACAGTTCCCACGGAAGTTGATGGGAACTGAGGGCACTCGGCACATTGCAGGGCCAGGCCCTAGGCTTTGACAGCGCTAAGCAGGATCAGCATTAGAGCACCAATCCCTGGCCACTGGGAAGTCACCCAAGCAAGCAATCCCGCTTTCTATGAGGATTCAGATTAAGCCTTGAAAGCATTACTTCCGTGGCTTTAACTGCTACCTATAATTGACATAGTCAAGGGTCCATACCAGCCTGTTAGATGAGCGCTGACCCCACTCTACTAACACCCTCTTCCCTCCATCTAAACCCACCAGCAAAATCGCAGCTCATCCCCCATAATTTTCCAGTGATGGAAGCAGAAGAGTAGACAGGGTGCAGGCATGTTGATCACTCACCCTGCTCGGAATAGGGTGAGGCAGCACTGTGGTAATATGCCAGCACTCTGTGTTAACTTGCACTTCCGCTATTGCTACTTCCAGCTGAGCCCTGTCTGTGCTGAATTATGGGCCTGATTTTTCTGGTGTAGGTGAAACCGCAGAGGACAGCAAGCTTTAAAGGACAACAAAAAAAAAAAAAATTGGAGTAAATTCAACCAATACACTAGGTAAAAAACTAGAAAGCAGGGTCCGCAAGTGGCTGTCCCGAGTCCCCAAAACACAGCCTATGTAGGGTGAAGACAACGCATCAACTAGGTTTCTACTGCTAGTGGGCTCCAAACAACTTCTAGCCAGCCACCAAGGAAATTGCAAGCATAAGCCAATACTGCTGGCTTGGGAGCCTTTGTGTTTGATTATGAGGCATTTTAAGCTTTGATACACATTATATTCAAATCCTCAGGCTCCCAGAAAGTCACCAGATTCATGGCCTCAAAAATTCTGGGGAGCCTCCACCACCAGGGAGCCTCGCTGGAATGTCATTGTGACTACTGGGGATAGTTTTTTCTAGCACCGCTAACGCCAAGGAAGTTATGATGACGGCAGCTGCAGAGAGACGGTCGTGCAATACACAGCAATAGTTTCACGCCTCCACTAGTCAGTTAAGGTGCAGAGCCCCTCCCTACTGTAGTGACCAAGACCTGCTGCCACAAGCTCCATCAGAGGAGTTCAGCAGAGCAAGTTTGAGTTCTGCCCCTTAACCTTATTTGACGGTGATCCATATGCATCGTGGAAAGCAGGCTCATGAACATCTGCCCTTCAGACTGTCTAGACCAGCGATCTTCAGCTTGCAGCTCAAAATAGCTGCGTGCATTACTCAGAGACCCACATGCCAGGAGGGAGTCTGGTCTCAGGCAGAGCGAATGAGCGTTGTTCATCTCGTGCACCCTGTACCACCCCGACACACGACTCAGCAGAAAGCAACTCACTGACCAAACTGGCTGGAGAAGCCAGGATCCTTCCAAGCATCCAGGAACACCCTCTTCTCCCTCACGCCCAGCCACCAAGATGGAAGCAGAAAACACCATGTTGAGAAGAACGGCTGGGAGTCACCAGACAATGACAGGAAGGCTTGACATTGAAGGGCTGTGACAAAGACCTCACAACAGATCATTGTGTGATCAGTTCACTCAGCACTGCAATGTCACGAGGAAAATATCACCACAAAGGACCAGGACATTCCCCCAGAATCACTCTGTGGTTCTCTTTGCTACTCCAGTCACCAGCAACCTGGCTCTGCAAGCAGAAATTCACTGGGAGAGATTGAAGCGGGATGCGTCGGCTCCTGCTGTGAGCAAAGTCAATCGGCGTTTTGCTCAGCCCATCTCAGCATCATGCCCAAAGTTACCTTCTAATCTCATTTACAAACCAAGAAACACACTGTAACGTAGCTTCGCTCAGAAGCGGAGCACTACACCACAGCCTGGAACACAGAACAGAGACCAAGTACTCAGGATGCTACGGGGTAAAAGATTTCAAATGCAAAAATATGTTGTAAACAGTACTGTGGATAAAGGGCCACTGTCAGGTGAAACATCATTCTGTACATTCTTTATAAGAATGCCCTTATTATAAACACTTTGGACGGTTAAAAAAGGCGTTTTTGGCATCTTGCTCACTTGTCACCAGTTGTGCTATTCGTTCGCTCCGTTTCTGTATTTCAGCTAGACATCAAGACTTTTGTTTACAGACAGCGGCTGGTCTATCCACCTTTCAGGTTCTCACGTGCTTGCATAGCGCTGCATTACTAAGATCCCAAAACCCAGGGGGAATATTTTCTCAGAACACAGATTCCACCGGCATTTTTTAAAGTTATAGACTCATGGACCCACTTCTGTGGGTCAGGGACTTCGGGGAAAAGTTCATTTTCACAAAACAACTTTAACCCTTTAGATCAGTCTTGGAAAGTATACCTTTACTTCTTCTACTGAATGTCAGCCTGCCGCACCCCACCCCTCTTGCCATTGTTAGATCATTGGTTTATTTTTCCTCTTTGCAGCTTCCTAAAATGACAAACAGGATGTACTGATCAGGGGTTCCCGGAACCGGGACATTCGTTTATTCAACTGAAAGAGACACTGTCTTTACTTCCAGGGCTTGTTCTGGAGGCTGCTGCTGCTGAAGGAGCGGGTGGCGAGGGAGCCAGCCGGGCTGGCGGTGGGGAGGTTCTGGGTGCTCCGTACAGCCGTCGCCTTGGAATCTCGGCCTGAGGAAGCACGGCTGAGACGGCCTGGGGGAAGAAGAACAGAAACCATGGGATTTTGTGCTGAACAGACAATCAGACAAAAGGGTTTTGTTTTCCTCTGCCGATAGCCGGGTTGGGGCTGATGGGAGATGCTGGGGTACAGATACAGCCTGCCCTGTCATTTTTAATTGTGTCCAGACAGGCAAAGATACAGCCCAGGTACCTAACAGACCTTTCACGCTCCCCTAAAGAGCCAGTGGCCTGCCACAGAGGGAACGTCCAGACACCCGCAGCTGGCCTGTGCCAGCTGACTTGGGCTCGCGGGGCTGTTTAACTGCAGTGGAGATGTTCGGGCTCAGCTGGAGCCTGGACTCTAGGACCCTGAGAAGGGGGAGGGTTGCAGAGCTCAGGCTGCAGCGTCTACACTGCAGTTAAGCAGCCCCCGGAGCCAGAGCCCGAGTCAGCTGGCACAGGCCAGCTGTGGGTTTTTAATTGCCGTGTAGACATACCCTGAGAGGCAGGCTGTGTGTGCGGAATATGCAGGCCCAGCACTGAGAGAGCTGGACCTATCACACCACACTACAGCCCCAAGCCTGTCCAATGCCAGCATGAAGGCGAGGCAGCCTGCCTGTGTAACCCACACACCTACTGGGTGTGGTGTTCTGTCCCATCTAGTGGCATCGAGATCGCTTAGAGAGAGATTACGGAGTCTGCTCTACAGCCTTAGCTGACAGCCAGTTGGATTTTGGCTCATGCACTAAGCTCCCAAGGTCCCAGGTTCGATCCCGCCCGCCGACGACCAGGGTCTGTCGGGTTACACCTGCACTCGGGAGGGGGAAGGGATGAAAAAAAGTTCTGCACAGGGGGTCTGAGGTGATGGTGGGGCATGACTGCCCTGGCTATGCTTGTTACCACCCACACAGTCTGTGCCCGGGTCCTCACCTTTCCCCAGCAAACCCTCCCACACCATTCTGGGGCCGCTAAATCCTGCACGGTGTCCCCTCATCACTGCCCTCAGGCTGCTGTTAGGAAGGTTTAATCCTCTCCGACGCTCGGGAGCGGGCTAGGGATGCTCCTTGAAGAGCGCAGACGGCAATCTGAAAGATATACACCCTGCTGATCTGCTGCCCCCAGCAACCCTGTGACAGACCTACACCCACATAGGCCTTTCACTAGTGCAGCAAGTACCTGGAGGAGAAGTGATACAGCAGTGTTTTAGTGAAAGGCCTGATGAAGTGGGAAAACCAGGAAATTGTCATAAGGCCTCATGGGTACTATGTAGTGTGGCACGTGCCTTCCAATCCCCTGGATTATTTTTAATAGTCTATGGGACAAATCCTGAAGTCCTTACTCAGGCAAAGCTTCCATTGTCTTCAGTGGGAGTTTTGGTGCTCTATGAATACACACAGAAAAGCCCCTGTCCACAATGGGATCAGCATGGCACATTAGGGCACAGGTTCTAGCCTACAGTCCCTGGTCAGTATGAAAAAGCACTTCCTTTCCCCAGAGATCTGGTATAAAATGGTGCTGTAGCCAGTTCAGGGGAAGTCTATGGGAGTTTTGCAGGCACAAGGCCCTCGGGGGCAGTCCCATTGTTTGTCAAGGGGTCTTACTGGCAGTATCTGAGGGGATCTGCTCCTCTTCCAGGTAGTATTCTATCTTTTGTAGATCTTCTGCAGTAAATCTCCATTTATTCTCAGCACGTGTGGGTGTCCCTCTTGGGGTGGCCCTTTTCCGGGCAGATCCAGTGTAGGTTGCCAACTGGCAAGACGTTGGGAATGAGCCAGTGACCAGTCCTTCAGGGACCTTCTGTGCAAGGACCTTCAGGCCTGGAGACAATACAGATCATGTGGTTAGTGATCACCAGTTATTTGCAGTGATTAGTCAGACTCTTGACTTAACTTTCATCTCCTGATCAGAAGTGACAGGAGGAAAGCTACTGACAGTACTGCTCTGGAACTCTGGGGTGAGGCTCAGGAGACACCTATATAGAGGTCATTCTTCTCAACGGCTGGAGCATTTTGAGTCATATTCCAAGAGGTACCGAGCTCCCTCGACTGCCACAGGTTTCAGTGGAAGTTGTGGAGGTTCAGCACATTGCAGGATTAGCTCCTAGAGTTTGCTCTTGGGAGCAGCAAGTCTCATGAAGCAGCTACAAGATGCAGGCTCTCCAAAGGGCTTTGGAGACTACAGCATATTTAGGGAATAAAAATGTATAATGCAAAGCATCTTATCATACTCGCTCTTCAGGAGGGTACTGATAGAAGGGATGTTAATGAAGCTAAGAGAGCCAACCTCTGCCAGGATTTCTAGATCCTGAAGTGATGGGCTCTTTAGATTTGCTTAGCGCACACAGAGGCTGGATGTCTCAGGCTGTTCTTGGTAAAAGCTATTTCCATAGTGTTGACACTATAAATCGTGGAATCAAAGTGGGGCCTCAGTGGTGGGATGGATTTGACACCAGCCTTTCACCACTGGTGACTTGGGTTAAAGAATGACCTATTTTAGGGCAAGTGAAAAGAAGTTGCATGATCACATATTATCCCCCCTACCCTTGTTTACACCAAGGAGATCATTCCCACGGTTACTTTAGCACAAGTGCCTCTCCAGTGGTGCTAGCAATGGCAGGAGCAGCAGTATGTGCAGGGCGTTCTTCCACCAGCCCTAGAAAAGTGGGAGCATTTGGTATAGACCAGATATCAGCGTGGTTTGTTTTTTTTTTTTTTTTTTAAAGATTCCACGTCCTCTTGACCTGGTCTGAGCAGGGTTGGATGTCACAGGGGTAAGAACATTGCAGTCTAGCACTCCCAGCGAGTGAGAGAATTCTTTAAAATCCTCAATGCAGACAAAGCCTAGGGGCAGGTCTACACTTACTTCCTGGTCCGGCCGTAAGCAATCGATCTTCTGGGATCGATTTATCGCGTCTTGTCTAGACGCGATAAATCGATCCCGGATCGATCCCGGAAGTGCTCGCCGTCGACGCCGGTACTCCAGCTCGGTGAGAGGAGTACGCGGCATCGACGGGGGAGCCTGCCTGCCGCGTCTGGACCCGCGGTAAGTTCGAACTAAGGTACTTCGAATTCAGCTACGTTATTAACGTAGCTGAATTGGCGTACCTTAGTTCGAAGTGGGGGGTTAGTGTGGACCAGGCCTAGGAGACACTTGCCAAAGCCAAGCCAAATGGATGGCAGTCTCTAGCTAGGAGAGGCCCAAGACTGGAACAGCCGTGGTTTTGTTGGCCAGGACTGTAACACCCAGGTAGAGCCATTTATTTTGCTCTAGCCCTACATCTCATCATTTAATTCAGGCAAGCCTCGCCCCCAACTCTCAAGTTTAAGCCAAGTCCCCACATTTATGATGCAAAAGGAAATCCCCCTCACCTCCAGATAACATGAATAAGTTCTCAAAGCCTCTCTCACACATGGTAGTGGCAGCCTGGCTGGCTAGTCTCTCATCATCATCATACAGGATGATAATCTTCCCATGAGCATTTTTCTGATAGGCAGAGATGTTAAAGATCCTGTATATTTTTTATTAAACTTAACATGAATTTGATGTCTGATGTCATCTTCTTGATGCCACATAAGTGGCAGAGACAAGTTGACATGATTAGCCTGGGGATTACAGTGAATGAGAAGCTGGATATGAGTCAACAGTGTGCCCTTGTTGCCAAGAAGGCTAACGGCATATTGGGCTGCATTAGTAGGAGCATTGCCAGCAGGTCAAGGGAAGTGATTATTCCCCTGTTTGGCACTCGTGAGGCCACATCTGGAGTATTGCGTCCAGTTTTGGTCCCCCCACTACAGAAGGGATGTGGACAAATTGGAGAGAGTCCAGTGGAGGGCAACAAAAATGATTAAGGGGCTGGGGCACATGACTTACAAGGAGAGGCTGAGGGAACTGGGGTTAGTTAGTCTGCAAAAGAGAAGAGTGAGGGGGGATTTGATAGCAGCCTTCAACTACCTGAAGGGGGTTCCAAAGAGGATGGAGCTCGGCTGTTCTCAGTGGTGGCAGATGACAGAACAAGGAGCAATGGTCTCAAGTTGCAGTGGGGGAGGTCTAGGTTGGATATTAGGAAACACTATTTCACTAGGAGGGTGGTGAAGCACTGGAATGGGTTACCTAGGGAGGTGGTGGAATCTCCTTCCTTAGAGGTTTTTAAGGCCCTGCTTGACAAAGCCCTGGCTGGGATGATTTAGTTGGGGATTGGTCCTGCTTTGAGCAGGGGGTTGGACTAGATGACCTCCTGAGGTCTCTTCCAACCCTGATATTCTATGATTTGAAGGCAGCCAAAAGGTTTGGGCTTGAACTCTCAACTAGCTGCCTATTACCAAGCTAGAATGCTTCCCCCACCCCCATTGAGTCTAGTTTTGCAAGTGGATGGGACTCAGTCAAGGAAAGGCAAAAAGCACTTTCTCATGATGGGGCTCAAGCCCTGAGAGTAATCCTAGAGTCATAGGCCTGGTCTACACTAAAAAGTTACACCGCTCAGGGGTGTGAAAAATCCACTCCTGGGCAACGTAGTTAAGACAACCTCTTGGGGAGCTGGATTACCTATGCCAATGGGAGAACCCCTCCCGTCTGCGTAGGTAGCATCTACACCAGGGGTCTCAAACACGCGGCCCGCAGAGTTATTTGCTGCGGCCCGCCAAGCTCCCTGCGCCCCCCCCCCCCCCGAGTTATTTCCTGCGGCCGCAAAGCTCCCCACCCCCGCCTCCCCCAGCACACCGCATCCCGGCTCCTCTGCCTCCCTCAAGGCGCTTCCCACCACCAAAGCACTTTCCAGGAGGGAGGGGGGAGGAGCAGGGAGCCGCGCGCTCAGGGGAGGAGGCGGATCAGGGGCAGGGATTTGGGGAAGGGGTTGGAATGGGGGCAGGGAAGGGGTGGTGTGGGGGCGGGGCCGGGGGCAGCGGGGGGCGTGTCAGTGATGCGGCCCTCGGGCCAATGTACTAGTCCTCATGTGGCCCTTGTGGTCATTTGAGTTTGAGATCCCTGGTCTACACTGTTGTATTTCAAGTGTAAACAAGCCCACAGAATTTAAGGCCAGAAGGGACCACCAGATCACCCAGTCTGACTTCCTGTATATCACAGGCCATCGACGCCATCCAGCCTCTGCCACACTCAGACCAACCACCAGAGTTAGACCAAAGTATTACAGCCCTCAGGAGACTAAACCATTGTGTGCCACAGGTAGCGAACAGGAGGGACCGAGGTGCACCAATGCCCAAGGTCCTTGCAACGGCAGGGAATTGATTTAGTGAGAGATACCCAGATGATCCTAGCAACTGACCCATACCCCTGGGTATGAGGAAGGGGAAAATCCTCAAGGTACCTGCCAATCTGACCTGTGCCACCACCCTTCTGCTGGTTAATGCAGAAACACAGAAGTTGGCAGTAAGGAGTGAGGTCTACACACAGCCATCCCTTCCCCCTGTGGGCATGGAAGTCAATAGCCTAGGATATTGCCCACTTAATCCTAAACTCTCCAGAGAAAGGCTAACCCCTGCTGTGGGGAAGCCAATGGAGCTCCGTTTAATGCCTCAGCCAAAGCGTGCAACACCTCAACACCAGCAGCGGGTAGCCGTCCAAGCTGTTCAAGTCTTTGCCCACACATCAGCACAAAATGGTCTAATCCTGAGAGCTGCAGCACGCACACAGCTCCCACTGTAGTCAATGGGCTTTGCAAACGACAGGTGCTTCGCACCTGCATCTTACAGCTGTAACACAGACCCCTAACATCAGGAAAATCACCATCAGCATGGGAGGACCCCATCGTGCCCCCCTTGAAGTCCCAGATAAACTCCCACTGAATGTACTGGGAGCAGGAGTTGGCTCTGTGTTCAGTCAATGCAGAAGTCATGGAGTTCCTTTGCCAAAACACTGACGCTCTAGAGCACCCACGCTTTAAAAAGGATACGTATTCCAGAATGCTATTCGTATAAGGGTTCATGGTTCTAGACAGCGTTGCGATAGGGTACGAGTGAGCTGCAGATACAAGAGAAAAAGGGGTTAGGGAATGAACACCTACCAAACAGCCTAGATGAAGTGACCTGATTAGGACCTGTCAGAGTACAGAGGCCTAGTTCGCAGTGAAGAAAGGGTTAATTTCAGCTCAGCTCCTCCCTTCACCTGCCCAGGTGTTTTGGGAAGAGAAGAAGATATAAAAGAGTGGCTGCTTGGGAGAAATAGTGGAGACAATGTCTTTGGGGTCTCTCAAGCTAAGGAGTCCATCCATCATCCCCCCTCATGCCCCACCCTGCCAGTTTCCTTTTCTGCTTATGTTGGTTTCTTTTGCTTTCTTATCACAGACACTGAGGCTGTCTCGATTTTCATTTTGCAGGGACAGGCTATGCCAATATCTGAAAATCTGGAGCCAGATGGGAGATTGCGAGGCACAATTATTGCCTCCTGATCTTGGCTCTCAACAGATGGGAGCTCACACTCCACAGGCCCACCTCACCTTCAGCTGGGAAAGGACAGTGTCAGGGCTGGGCTCAGCTGTCGGAGACACAGGCTACATGTTTTTGAGTGTGAATCAATCGGCAGCCACTCTTCACTCTCCCTTGCCTAGGTAGTTTGTACTCGCGGTACCAGTTACCCAGGCAGGGCTGTGCATGGGACTCACCACAATACAGAGTGAAATAACAGTGCTTCTGCTGCATTCATTGGGGCCCATCTTTGGGGCAAGAAGTGTTGAACGTATTATGCAAGCAGCTGACATTGATCCAGGTTCAGAGAATCCTGCAGGGTTCCCCTCCCTTACCTCCAACGATATGGCATTGGTCATACGCATCTCGATCTCGTACGTCAAGCAGCAGGAACGGGCAGTCGGGGTAAGGCTTGTCTTTAGCGTTAGTGTCTTTACCATTAGCATCAGGTTTCTTCCGCAGGCTTTTGTCTATGTCTAGCTCACCTACACCACTGATCACACTACAAAAGGAAAGAAAGCAGATTATGATGCAAGATCTCCTTCTCTAAGCACTTCTGTTCCTCTGTATTAAGATCAGGATACGTTTCAGTTTCTTTCTGATCCATTCACAACCTAACGCAACAAGTTACCACATAAGACTATTGAAAAGGATGTTGCCACCTTTCTTCAAAATTCATTAATAAACTTAAAGGAGTCAAGTGAACAGCTAGAGATCAGATTTTCCGATTTTTCCTTACGATTTCTTCTTTAAAAAAATCTAGGATATTTATTTTCAGAGGTTCTGCACTCCACAGTCCCAGTGGCTGGTCTGGGAGTACTCAGTACCTCTGAAACAGAGCAAGGCCCCTTTCACAGAAGGTTTTCTGAAAGATTGTGCTGCATCATTTGCTAAGGGGAGATTGGTTAATAGTTCTAGTACTTCAGTAGGTTACCAAAATGGAGATGTTGGTAATCCGTTCACAGTAAATTATTTGCCTATTCTCTGCAAGCAGCATGCTGCAGAGATTGTGTATGCCATCACTAAGCTGGAGAGGAGATGCTCAAGAGTGAAGATCTACATGGTGATCATACCACTGGGTCCTATTCGAGATAAGTTGATTGATTGCCAAGATACACAAGGTACCAGCCTGACAGCCTTGGAGATCAAATCCTCCATTAACCCAGACAAACTATGGGTAGTGGTGGTACAAGATTCCCCCCCTACTTCTTTCTAATATGCCTCAGACCTGGAAGGGACCACATCTAGAAAAGAAGAGAGCTCAATTTCCATGGTCCAATCACTAGCACTTCCATTAAGACCAACAACAAGGACACATTAGTTTAAAGTTTGGTGGTGGCAGTTTGTGATGCAGATTCTTGAACAGCAGGATTTGGACTGAGTCACACAATCTCATTTCAGGTCGGTCACTGGACAGCTGCCAGATGGTAACAGCTTCCAGTCACTACCATTCAGGCCAGGATTCAAACCTGAAAAGCTCTGCCTCCCACTGCAACCCCAAGCCTGTGGCGTTAGGATTTCTAACTCCAAACCTAATATGCTACCGGGGACATTTTGCAATGACTAGAAGTGCAACAATGAATTATTTGCAAACAGATGCTTCTGACAAAAGATGGTGTCCGAGTCACTTGAGATCTCGCTGGGATTAGCTGTTAATTGATAACAGGTTCATGAAAACAGCCATCTACAGTACTAGAAAGACTGAGACGTCTTATACGAGACATTTGGAAGGGACAGGAGGAGTGTACCATAGTTGGTGGGGAAACAGGAGGAATACAGTGCATTGCTATCAGGTACCTCTGCAGAGTAGACCGATACGATTCCCCTGCTCCCGTGTTGTTTATGAACAGGACTGGACTGGCTGGCTTCTCCGTGGGGCTTCCTTTCCCGTTAGTCCCAGCTGTGAGCTCAGCATCAGTCTCTGAAATAACAGTATCACCATCTAAAAGGGCAAAAAGGTAATGGAAAAGTAAGTTGCTTGTGGATGAATGACTCATATATTTGTAAACGCAAAGACCAAATTCCATTCATGGAAGCATGTGTGCTGCAGGATTTGGTGCTTGTTATTAATCTCTTACATTTAAGACACCGTGCTCTCTCAGAGGATCCCGAAGCGTCATTAAAAACAAACAAACAAAATCTAGGCACTGGTCCTCAACCAAACCCCAGATCTCAGCATGGCTGAACTTGGGAGAAGTTTGGACCTGTGTTTAAATTTTACAGTTAGTATTCCATCTCTGTAATGGGCCAAATCAAAACCAGGAGCCAGATATCTCAGAACACTGGGAGAATTTTGCATCTAGACCTGGATTTTATAAGTCAGGCCCATTCCTAGTACAGGAACTCCTCACTTAAAGTTGTCCCGGTTAACGTTGTTTCGTTGTTACGTTGCTGATCAATTAGGGAACATGCTCGTTTAAAGTTGCCCAATGCTCCCTTCTAACATCGTTTGGCAGCCTCCTGCTTTGTCCACTGCTTGGAGGAAGAGCAGCCCATTGGAGCTAGCTGGTGGGGGCTTGTAACCAGGGTGGACCGGCAGCCCCCCCATCAGCTCCCCGCTCCCCTAAGTTCCCTGTGCAGCAGCTGCCTAGCAAGCTATCAATTGCCGGGCAGTTCAGCTGTCCCTCCTCCCACTGCCATGTGCTGCTCCTGCCTTTTGCCTTGGAGCTGCTCCCAGGAGCCTCCTGCTTGCTGTGCAGGGGGGGAAAGGAGGGGGCTAATGTCAGAGTGTCCCCCTCCCCCCTGCTCCTACACCCCACTTACCCCTTCTCCATATAGAGCAGGGTGGGGACACGGAAGGAAAGAGACAAAGAGAGCTTGGGGCAGCAGCTGCTGTCTCAACCTCCTGATCCACTTAAAAAGACAATGCACTTAAGAGTGGGTCAGCTTACTTAAAGGGGCAGTGTGCATCTCTCTCTCTCTCTGTCTGCTATGCTGTTTCTCCTCCCCTCCATTCCTGCTGCCTTGTAGAGTGTGAGAGGCTACATTAACAATGTGTTAACCCTTGAGGGCTCAGCTGAGTGTTAGTTCATCATTTAGCAGCAAGGCATTCCCTGAGAAATATCCCACCCTCTAACTTCACCACCTCAACCAAGCTTCACAATCATCATAGCTGTGAACAGTATGGGGGGAGGGAACAGATAGCTCAGTGGTTTGAGCATTGGCCTGCTAAACCCAGGGTTGTGAGTTCAATCCTTGAGGGGATCTGGGGCAAAAATCTGTCTGGGGATTGGTCCTGTTTTGAGCAGGGGGTTGGACTAGATGACCTTCTGAGGTCCCTTCCAACCCTGATATTCTATGATTCTATATAATAATATAGTTTTTTGTCTGGTGAAAAAAATTTCCCTGGAACCTAACTCCCCCTATTTACATTAATTCTTATGGGGAAATTGGATTCGCTTAACATGGTTTTGCTTAAAGTCGCATTTTTCAGGAACATAAGTACAATGTTAAGCGAGGAGTTACTGTAGATATAAAGATCCTTCTCCCACTACTGAAATGCTGCCCCCTATGGCAGGCTGCAACACTAGACAGAACAGGGGGTTGGGTGGATGCTGTGTGTTTTGTTTTGTTTTGAAGGAAGCTTGAAAGGAAGGGGGTAAAGACGCATGTATCCAATAAAAACTACCAGGAACATCAGCCAAACACATTCTGTACCAGAGAATTATGATCACAATAGTAGGGCCAGCACCCTAATCTTTCTAAAAGAGGCCATGTGATCATTAATGGCTCAGGACCTCCCTTCTAAGTATTATCCAAAAAGCAATACCTGCTTCAGTAATAAAAGGGCCATGTACTGGGTCATCAATATTACTCCCAAGAGTGCCATAGTGGGAAGTTTCCCATCCAAGAACTGACCAGCTCCAAACCTGCTTAGCTTAATGAGCTCATAGCCCAAGGCAAAACGGCTGCAGACTAAAAACGGAACTGTTTTTCTCTCCAATTAGACAAAATTCAGCAAGTTGTCAAGTGAGTTTGCGAGCATGATGTTTTCTAAGACACTGAACTCCACAATCAGAGGACACAGCTCAAGTTCAAACACTGGGATCCAGCGTGTCTCATCATCCCTACAATAAATATCATTACAGTACCTTCCAGCTTTTGGATCTCCTCAGCTGACACTTCTAATGTTTCATCAGATAGCGAAGCAACTTGGATGACCTGTAGGAAACAATAATAAACCCGGTACTAGTGTCTTGTTGGAGCGGGGGCAGCAGCACTGGCTTTTCAAATAATCAGAGCATTCTGCGCATCAGAACACAGGGAGTGAGGGCATCCCCTCTGCTGGGCTGAGGTCTCGAATAGGACTCCATGCCCCCACGTCACACAGACGTCTCACATCTTAATTAAAACAAAAAGCCACTCGGCTTTACAATGAAGAGACCCCAGATAGTCCATAGAAGTATCCCTTAAAGATCATAGCGTGTTCTGACATTTATAGAACATTACCTCTAAGTTGTGATCGACACATTGCAGAGCCCTCACTAGCTTAGCGAAAGAGTTATAGCATTAATCTGAAACCGTGCAAGATGCCTTATTTAATATAAATATAATATAATATAATACATTCATAAATTAGGGGCCAACCCTACACGCCTTACTCATACATGTAATCCTATTGAAGGCAGTGGAACTAATCATATATAATGGTTGAAGGAGGGGGCCTCTACCAAAGCAAATTTATGTTCTGCTTTAGGAAGGGGAGGGTAAGGAGTCTTCTCTTCCAGGTTTTTACTAGTTACCTTGGCCCATGCTCTCTGGCTTCTGTACTTTCTGATCATGCTTTGTTTCATTTTTTAATATTTTGCTTCATTGGTATGTTGCATTTTTCCACAGAAACACACAAAAACCTCTAAACATAACAACCCTCCAGCCTTTTAGAGTTATGATTTCAACTGGGCATTACATGCGGCGACTGCTTTGTTTAAACCACTATCAGATCACATGCAAATGATATTTTATACAGCCCCATTCATTAGGGAATCTCTAAGCATCTTACGAAGGGAGCATTATTATTACAAACCCATTTTACAGATGGGCAGAACTGAGTGTTCTAAAGCATTCACTAATTCGGAAGCTCCATATAAGCGCTGACAACTCAGAGTTTCCATTGACTTCAGTTGCAGCAAAGGGTGCTCAGCACCTCTAAAAGTTATGGCCTAAGTGATTTACTTTATATAAAAAAAACAAGTGTGTAGAGGGGCACAATGGCAACAGCCTGTTCTCCAGAAAAAGCTTCAAGTGCAACAAAAATAACATTAGACACAATACAAGAGTGGGGCTAACAAGAATCTAATCACAAGCAGGCAGTTTTCAGAAGCCAGCTGGAAAATAGTCATACGTACCAGCTGGGCAAAAGTTGTCACTTTCAGCCTCTTGAATAGCTCATCTTTTTTGTATCTGTAATCTTTAACAAAAAGAGAGTAAGTATGTATTTTCCCACATCCATTCACAGCATCAAAATGATGAGAATTAGTGAGAGCCATTATCACACAACCCAACCTATATAAAGGTACTAGAATTTCTGGGTGACATAGGCTGCTGTCACTGATGGGAAGGTCAGAACAAACCTGAAGGTCCAAAAGAATTTACACCTAGGACAGATCCTGCCCTACTTACTCTAAAGACACATTTCTTGAGGGAGGTTTGATTGAGCTATTTCCACTACCCCAGAGCAGGAAGAGTTCACAAATTCAGCATTCCTATGGCAGGTATGACAAGAAAGGACACTGCACCAGTCAGACTCCTTCCCCACAAGTCCCCCATTAACTCTGGTGTGCTAATCTCCCCTGCTGTTCGGTTTCAAACCCATCGCTGCTGCAAAGCCTCTTAAGCTACAGACAACGTCCCTACGACCTAAATGTTTATCCCATGCATTGTTTATAGCAGAGTTAGATCATAAGCATTCTGAGCTAGGGAATGGGTCTAAGTTTAAGACACTGCTGTGTACAAGTAATAATTTGCATACTATAACTGATTGGTGAAAAGGCTTCAGGTCTTCCCTACTTTATTTTAAATAAAAGTCAAATCTGGGACCCCATTGGTTATGTCAGTATGACTATCTACAGAGGGGTGCGATTCTCGCGAGGCACTAGAGTACAGACAAGTGAACATTATACAGTTCTGATGGGGATACCGCATTCAGGGTTGGAACCCTTGTTACCAGAAAGATATTGGACTAATTGTACGAAAGGACGAGGAAGGCTCTCAAACAGCAACAAAAGTGATCAGAGGGACTGACTTATGAAGAAAGATTAACAGAGCTAAATATAGACCATCTGGCTAAGAGGGGCAATAGAACAGTGGACAAAGAAGCCTCCACACAAAGGAGGGGAGAAATGATTTAGTGCGGTACAAGAGGAGTAGCAGGGTAAAGGTAAGAAAGGAAAATGTAAGATGAATATCAGGAAGAACTTCTTGATGTGACTCTGTTAGGATGTGAAAGTCTCCCAAGTGAAGCTGTAGAAGCCTCATTCCTTGGGGCATTTACAACTAGACAGGACAGAGCACTGGAGACTGTCCAGTAAGGAACAACCCTGCACTGGCAGGGGGGGATGCACCAGATGCCCTAATAAGGCTTTACCTTCTCTAGGGTCTGCAACTGTTACAAAAGATTGTGCGCACAACTTTTTAAACACTCAAAACCCATGTTTCTTTCCCTCCTCCATACTCTATGGGCTGAACCAAAATAGGTCCAATCATTCCTCCATTCCTTTACTTCTTCCCCACTGAAGTCACAGGTAAGGGAACGATCGTCAGAAGAACGTTAATCATTTTAAGAACATGTCCCAGAAATCTCACTCTAGCTGGGGACTGATAATGGAATGCAGACCCTTTATCAAATCCAGGCTGCTAGGGACTTAAAATTGCTACTATTCCATGGTTTATGTGAAGGAGTTTGCTGGGTCTCAATCCAGATCCCAGCAGACACCACAAGATCACCAACAGATTTAGTACTACTCAGCTCTCTTGCTGGCATCCTCTCAGTTGAGAAGACTAAGTGGGCCATGGAGACTGAACTCCCTTCACAATCCATAGGTCCTGGAGTGGGGAGAAGTCTTGCATTGCCAGTGCCTATAATTGCCCTGTGGCTAAGAATACTTCAGTCTCCAGGGCACCTTTCAGCCTGACGGTCACATAAAACAGACCCCATGAGCATCCCCACCAGCTTTTGCATACACAATTTGAAACAAACGTTCTCTATCCTCGCTATTTGCTTACGCTCAAACACACATTTCCTGAGGGAGATTTGCCTGAGCCATTTCCACTACTCTAGAGCAGGAAGAGTCCACAAATTCAGCATCCTGCCCTACATGGGATCTGTTAAACATAGAGAGTAATTACTAGGTGCTAAGTGCCCCATATTGGTCTGTGCCAAAGTAGAGCAGAAAAAAAAATACAGGTGTAAAATCTTGAAACCCTCTTACAAAGGTGACCATGGGATCCATTAACGTGCCTTCAAAACCTTGGTTATAAAGTTTCATATGAAAGATCTGCACATACGCTAAATCCTGTGAAATGAGCTGCCTTGGACACAGGGTGACCAGACAGCAAGTGCGAAAAATCGGGGGGTAATAGGAGCCTATATAAGAAAAAGACCCAAAAATCGGGACTGTCCCTATAAAATCGGGACATCTGGTCACCCTACTTGGACATATGAAAGACTGGGATGACCATTGTGGTTCCAGAGAGACTAGATGTTTCAAGCCTTATGCTTAGACCATTAAGCCACCTCCTGCACCTCCAGTTTTATTAGCCAGTGTCCTAAACACCAATATGACTCACGAGTAATAGAAACATCTTTCTTCTGAACAGCTTGCTTCTCTTGCCTGATGCAACAAAACTCAAACCCCCTAAAGTCAATGTCACTTGTCTCCCAAGGCTGAGATCCCCAGCCATGGCTCTGAGATAACCCCTCCCTCAGTTCAGTTGTCTGGATGAAAGAAGTGAAGATAAAGCCCAATTATAGTTTAAGAAAAAGGTTTTGAAGACTTATGTATAAAAGTCAACGGATCCTTATTTTTTGTATCCTAATGACTAATAATTAAACATTGCAACTACTGGATGGTGTTTAATCTTCTTCAAACCAGGTTTATTTACAAAAAAAGCAGCTGTCACAAATCTTTACGACTTAGTTCTACCTCCTAGCAGTTAGTATGAGCTCAGAGGACTATCACTTTTACCAAATCTGTATCTGAATTGGAGCAAATCATATCAAATATTTTGTTGGGGACTTACACTGAACGGCAGAAAGCGCAGGAAAATGCTGCTTCTCGTTGCAATATCAACATTACGTACCTGGCTCTGACTCGGAAGATCCATTTGGATTTTCTGACATTATGAATCAAGGATCTGGTATTAAACTGTAACTGTCCTGCTGAAGATTTACAAAGCCCTGTTTCCCTGGGCTTCAGCAATGAGTGAAGCAATATATATTTAAGAATGGATCAGATCTTGCAGCAGCTTCTCTCAAGTCTCTGCTTCAAAGGACTAAAATCAGAGTTTCAGCTATCTTATCAGTTTTGATTTTCCAGCAGGTTTACAGTATTGAGTCTGACTCTCTCAAGTTACACAAGAGACAGAGAATTGACTGTACTAGGCATCTGATGTTGTGTCCAACTGGTGTCATCTATCCATGAGAAATCAAGGGGAAAAAAGTTTCTAAATTGCCCAGGAACACAAGGTGCCCATTCAGCAGAAATGCGATGAGAAAACCGCTACTGTACTCTAGAATTGGGATTTAAACAAGAAGCCTTCAGCACAAAAAGGAAATTAGATTCACAGCACAGTTTAAAACTGAAGACAGCAACACAACAAGATTTGTGGTACAGATACCACTGGACTGCCACTGCTTTTTATATACTGAAATCTTAGTCAATTGATCAACAAAGAATATCGTGAAACAAGATAATTTTCCTTTTCGTTTTACCAAGAGACTCACAACTAAAAACAAAGAAGAGGGAGCAAAAAGTGAAAGAACATTTTTTTACCAACTCAGCTACAAACACTTTTGTATTTCAGATATGTGATCTCCCTTGTAATTTGAACTTTATGATGTTAAAGGAACAGCATAAAACAGTTTTAAAAAACCCTGAAAATGGGCATACAAAATCCTAATGACCTTAGCGTTTTGTGACTTTTTCTTCACCTCTCAATAAAAGCAGGGTTATTTGGATTTAAATAATTTTCCTGCCTTCCCATGCATTAACAGCAGTGCTGGAAATTGAGAACAAGAAAGCAAAACTGACTAGAAATAGAAAGTGACAGTGACTAGTCTAGTTTCACTGGCAAAACTGAGTGAAATGCAACAGAAAGACACTAAGTGGTGAGGAGTAGTTAGGGTTTCGTCAGCTTCAAAATCTAAAGAGTTAAAATATGCTGTGGCAAATTCACCCCATAATAACTCCACTGACTTCAGTGGGATTACACAGAGATGAACACGGCTCATTTACATTTTAACAAAGTGTCCTGTTAAAAGTCTAAGTAGATCAGAAACAAGGCCTCAAGTTCAAGCACACGACCAGCTGAAGTAGAAACAAAAGCCATTTAACTCTAAAGATATTATAGATAGTTCCTGTAGAGCAGGTTCTCAAACTGGGGGTTGGGACCCCTCAGGGGGTCGCAAGGTTATTACATGGGGGGTCGCGAGCTGCCAACCTCCACCCCAAACCCCGATTTGCCTCCAGCATTTATAATGGTATTAAATATATTAAGAAGTGTTTTTAATTTATGGGGGGGGGTCGCACTCAGAGGCTTGCTGTGTGAAAGGGGTCATCAGTAAAAAAGTTTGGGAGCCACTGCTGTAGAGGGAGGTGTTTTAGTTATGCCATTTACAATCGGCTTAGGTTGACTATGGTTAATACAATTGCATTATACCACTCCTGGGGAACAGTTTGTCTATCATCCCTAACATTGCCTTTACCGGATAGAAAGTCATTGGCAGACCTGTCCAAGTGTGTGTGATGTCACCTTCTAGTGGCCGTGGTGTACAGATAATCCAGAAAAGCAAGGGCAGGAGAAGAAGAAGAGAGAAGGAATTATTATGGTTTGAGGGAGAAGAAGAAAAGACAATTTCCAAGATTTTGGGAGAAGCGAGAGCAAGCCAACATACAGCCTAAAAACAGTAGTTTGGGCATAAATAACACACGTCCTTCTAAGTCTGACCAGGGTGGCTTTAGGAATAAATGTAGATAGCTGTCTACAGCACCACAGGAACAGTATTGGACTACCAAGATCCCTCATCACCAAGTCAGTCCTGAACTGGTCTTTTCCATCTGCAGAATTCTTTGTACTTGGTCCCTCCCTCCCACAATCTGTCCTCATTTGTCCTCAGTAATACGATGTGCACCAGGCAACTTACTGTTTCTGGATGAGCTCCCAGAACTCTCTGCTCTGGTGCTTTGTTTAAAAGCCTAACTGTAAAGGATTTTGATGATCACATTGCTTGATGCAGAAACAGGGTAGATATCTAAAAGAGATTACGGTACGCTATCTCTGCACCGCACCCTCTGAATGCTCACAGCGCCTATTTATAGTTAATGGGATTTGGGCACAGGTCCCAAGAGCAGATTACACCACTCGCTTCCAAAATGAAGGGGCCAGGATTCACTGTGCAGCTTTCAACAAACCCCTTTAGTTAACCTCCGCTCCCCATACGTTACTCACTTCTCTTGATCTCTTCCAATTTCTCAATGTATTTGGTCAGGCTGTTTCCTACAACAGAGAACAAGCACTTTGTAACAGATTGTTTTTATAATACGAGTTTTCAGAACATGAACGCTTAAACACTTATAAAGGGAGAAGACTGGATTCTAGCAGCCTAGCAACTCTGGGAGAAGCAAGGCTTGCACCAGCTCCTCCCTTACCATGATGAGTCCACCCAATACCAAAAAGGAACAAGGAAGGAGTTTCTCCTCTTAATAACCATCGCTCATGATGAGGGGTCTAACTGAACAGCCAGGTCAGACAGAAAACGGGCTGAAATGACTCAGGCAAGCATCCATGGAATGGGCAGTGCTCAGTAGGTCCAAGCCTGTAAATACTTGGGAGAGGATGTCTTTGGGAGGATCAGTGGCTAGCAGGAATCCAAATTGTTTTGCACAACCTTATTTTTAAAGGATGTGTTTAACTGCTATGCAGTAAGCCAGTGAGCATTCCACTTAATTTATTAGCAGGATTTGCAGTAAAGTGATACAAAGGCATCGACAGTCTGCCAACCAAAACAGCAGCACGCTTAAAAGTGCTGAGAGGGCTTGTTTGTAGTCTACTGGTTCCACCCAGAATTCCCCTGCCAATTAAAAGCACATGTGGTTTTGGCAATACTCTGCAGAATGGAGAAGTGATCTTTACAAAGGATGTTATTTGGGACATCTACCATGTGATTAGAGGAGGGGACTGGGAGTCACAATTTTGGGGTTCTATTCCTGGCTCTGACCCCTACTTTTAAGCCGTTTTCGCTCTCATTACTCTGTGACATAGGGGTAAGTATTACTGGGAAAGATTCTGCTCTGCTACCCCAGTGTAAATGCAGTGTACCTTCCTTGACTTCCAGAGTTACTCCTGATTTACACAAATTAATGAATCAGAATTTTCCCCAATACTACTTACCCCTACCTCACAGAGGGATTGAAGCTTAGAGGTTTCATGTCTCAATTTAGAGTCTAAGGTTTCTTGGGCAGGAACTTTGTCTTTCAGTATTTAAGGTGTGTTAAGCACTACCATAACCTACATAGTTTATAATCAATATCTTAAGTGTCTGGAGCTCCTCAGATACAGTCACAGTTTATATTATGTCAGATGGAGCAAGGCTGATCTCTACCAGGAGAATATTTTTTAATTTCATTCCACCTGAAACGTAGGTCGAACCAGGTATATTGCTTGGGGTGTGAAAAATTCACACCCCCGAGAGATGTAGTTAAGTTGACCTAAGCCTGAGTGTAGACACCACTAGGTCCATGGAAGACAGCAACTGCCTCTTGAGGAGGTGGATTAACTATAGCAATGGAAAACCGTTTCCGTCGCCATAGCAAAAGTGTCTACACTACAGTGCCAGAGCTGTGCCACTGTAGTGTAGACAGAGCCATAACCTGAGGGCTGGTCTACACTACAAAGCTATATGCATCCGAAGAAGTGGGTTGTAGCCCACGAAAGCTTATGCTCTAATAAATTTGTTAGTCTCTAAGGTGCCACAAATACTCCTGTTATTTTTGAGGATACAGACTAACACGGCTGCTACTCTGAAACTACAAAGTTAGGTTGACTTAACTACATTGCTCAGGCCTCTGAAAAATGTCATGCCCTGTGCCATGTAATTAAGCCAACCAAAGCCATGGAGTAGGAATTGCTAGGTCAATGGAAGAATTCATCCATCGACCTAGCTACTGCCTCTCAGAGAGGTGGATTTACTACAGCGACAGAAGAACCCCTTCCTTTGCTGTAGAGAGCATCTATACTACAGTGCTACAGCAGCACTTAGCATTTCTAGTGTAGACATATCCTGAGATGGACAGGGAGCCACTGAAGATTAAGCAATATAGTCCTGTTTCCAGTGTAACCTGGCTGCTGCATTCTAGATCCCTTAGAGGAGTGAAAGGAAGAATATTAACAGGGCATTTGCAACAGTTAAGATAAGAAAGCAATTAAGATACAAATAGGGATTTAGGTGAAAAGAGGCTCAAGAAGAAGACTAAGGGCTAGTTTACACTGGCAGCACTTTAACATGGCTTGCGTAGTCATGTAGAGCTCTCCCAGCGCTCTTAAAAAACCCACCTCCACGAGGGGCGTTCCTCCCAGCGTTGGTGCACTGTCTACACTGGCGCTTTACAGCGCTGAAACTTGCTGCGCTGGTGGGGGGTGGGGTGTTTTTTCACACCCCTGAGTGAGAAAGTTGCAGCGCTGTAAAGCGCCAGTGTAGACAAGTCCTAATTCTGGAAGTATCCTGGAGGTTCTGATGTGGGATTTGAAACAATAGAGATGAGTTGGTGGAGGAAAAGAATTGGGAGATGAGGTTAGATTTTTAGATTTGCTCCCAAGACAAGGTCTGAGATGGGCTGAAAAGGTCGATAAAAAGGGCACTCATACCCAAGTCAAAGAGTTCAGTCTTTGACGCATTTGTTAACTGGAAATATTGTGTGGTCAAGAAGTGACTGTGTGAAATTTGGGTCCTTTTAACACAGGAAAATCTGAAGAAATTGAAGACCCATCCCCTTAGCCTAGCATTTAGTTAATTCTTTACCTGCCTTTTGTTTTGTTTCTTACATTGTGATAATTTAATAATTTCTAGCATATTATACTCATTGGAGGGAGATGCATTTGGGAGTATCTGCCCTAGAAGCAGCGTCCAATAACATTTCATAATGGGAAAAGATAAAAGGACCAAGGTTAGATTCTTAAGAATCTAGAGAAGGAGGACAGTTCCATCAATGGCTATTAGCCAAGATGGTCAGGGATGCAACCCCATGTTCTGGGTGACACTAAGCCTCTGAATGCCAGATGCTGGGACTGGATGACAGGGGATGGATCACTTCATGACTGCCCTGTTCTGTTCATTCCCTTTGAAGCATCTGGCATTTGCCACTATCAGAAAACAGGATACTGGGCTAGATGGACTATTGGTCTGACCCAGTATGGCCATTTTTATGTTCTTATGAAGAGGAAAATGAAAAGCTGAAACACAGGGCCAGGAATCAGGAGATCTAGGTTTTAGGCCAAGCTCTGCTTCTCTGATTCACCGTGACATCTTGGGCAAGTGACTTAAGTGCTCCGTGCCTCAGTTTCCCCCAAACATAAAATGGAAATATTTGCTCACCTACCACACAGGGAGAGTTATGATGATCAGTGTTTGGACAGCAATTTGAGGACATAAATAGCTAAAGATTATATATGATCATAACTTCTATAGTCAGTCACATGGTAACTCATCCCACCTGCTCTCCCTCCCCCAGTTGTGCATTTACTTTAGAAGGGACGACTGTGATCTAGTCTGACCTGCAACTTCTAACACATGCCACACATACAAAATAAAGCCTGTTTGAACTAGACCACATATGTACACTAGCGTTATGACTACAACTCAAGAGTTTTAAAGAACCATCAAACAATAGGTAGAGTCTGGCTATTAAATGACAGCTAAGATAGAGGAGAGGGTAACAGGACATATCTACACGTATTCAAATGGTGAAAAAACAAGGCAAGAAAATAACTTAGGATGGTCCAATGAGGCATAACTAGTTGTAGTGGAATGAAAATGAAGTAGCAAAAGTTTAGGTTGTATAATCAGGAAAACAGGCACCTATTAGATAATTTACAAGGGAAAGTGGTGGATGCATCATTACTTAAGACATTTAAAAAAATCATCAGACGAGTCACATGAAATGCACAAAAAATAATTCTGTGTTAGCAAGGAAAAGGATGGGGAAATGGAAGGGGGAAATCTAACAGGGGCCTTTAAAACACTAGCTTTAATTTCAAATCATGGGTAAAACAAAAGCTTCTATAAAAAGGATAGACTAGAAAAGTCAGGCCCATGAATTTTACTGAGCATTGTTACATCAGGAGTCTGACATCAATGACAGTCAGTTGAGAGGCTCCAATTATGACCACAGATTTGAAGTTATTTCAGTGCAAATTTTAAATAGCTGGCTGAACACAGGCAGTTAGAGATGTAACATAACGTATGCTGGTATAGTTTGACATCTGATTAGCGGATTCTTACACAAGGCGATATGTTCACTTACCTGTGTCAAGGCGAGATTTTATGTGTTGATATTTAGGATTCTGTGGAATTCTTTTGGTCAAACACTGTTTAGGGGGGGAAAAAGACAGGCCTTGACTATGTAGCCATGTATTGGCTGCAGGTGCTGCAGCCCTTTAGTGAGACTGCTTCAACCAGTCTCTCCAGAAGGGCCCTAAACAGCTGTAGAAAAAAAAATGTGTATAGGGGGACACAGAGCTGGGCCACCACATCCCCTACAGATAACTATAGCCAGAGAAAGCCAGAACTCATTTTAAACGGCTACTGTACCTCAGTCAGCTGGCAAGCTTATTTGATGGTGAAACACCCCCAGGCCCCTCGTTCTGGGGTAGAAGAAGGAAAACCCTTTAACCTCTCAATTTCCATTTCAGGATCCCCCCCACAGTATAATTTTAAAATCTCAACGCAGAATGTCTCCCCCTCACCCATGCAAAGAGGCTGCAGCACAGGGGCTCCACCCTCCAACACCCCCCCCCACTGGCAATTTTCCTCTTCTTCCCCCCAGAAACCTCTCCCGGCTCCTCTAGGGACCCCTGGGATTCCCGCCTGAACCTGCTTCCACCTCTAGCCCCTCTCCCGGGATCATCCAGCATCACCCCCTTGACCTGAGCGCCCCCTCCCCAGGGCTTCATTTCTCACCACCGCCCCCCGACCATCCAGCACCAGCCCCCCAATGGGATTCGTTTCTCACCCCCTCCAGGATCGGGTCCAGCACTACCCCCGGGGGCAGCCCCCCCCCTTCATTTCTCACCCCCCCCCCCAAGATCATCCAGCACCAGCCCCCCCCCCATGGGATTCGTTTCTCACCCCCCCCCCCCAGGATCGGGTCCAGCACTACCCCCGGGGGCAGCCCCCCCCTTCATCCAGCACGGCGCCCCCCGACCAGCCTCGTCCCAGGGGTCCCCCCCGCTCCGCGCTCTCACCTCCGGGTCCCCGATGCGCCTCCTTCCCGACATTTTTTCAAACTGGCAGCTGAGCCGTGACACCAGCCCCCAGCACCGCCCCCTCCGCCTCGAGCAACCCGCCCGCCCAACAACCCGCCCGCCCATTGGCCGGCCGCCGGGCCCCGAACCAATCACGTGTACCCTTGCTCGGGGAGCGGGAGGTGGGGCCCGGCACGCGCTGACAGCGATCAATGGTAACCTGGCAACGCGGGACGCCGCCGCCGCCGGCCGCATTGTGCAGCCGGGCCGGCGCGCGCCAGGGCGGGCGGCTGTCTCGCGCCGCAGCAGAATCGCAGAGGGCGCCCTGCGCTCCGGGGAACCCGCCCCCCCACGAGCGGTTCGCGCGCAGCTCTCGCGGCTGGACCCGGTCCCCGGCTCGTCCTCCCTTCGGCCCCATTGCAAATCCCCTTCCCCGGGGCCTGCCCCCCGCTGCTCCCCGCATTGCAAATCCCCCTTCCCCGGGGCCTGCCCCCCGCCGCTCCCACCACTGCAAACCCCCTTCCCCGGGGCTGCTCCCTGCCGCTCCTCCGCTTCCCAACCCCCTTCCCCGGGGCTGCTCCCCGCCGCTCCCCCCATTGCAACCCCCCCCCCCGGGGCCTGCCCCCCGCCGCTCCCACCACTGCAAACCCCCTTCCCCGGGACTGCTCCCTGCCGCTCCTCCGCTTCCCAACCCCCTTCCCCGGGGCTGCTCCCCGCCGCTCCCCCCATTGCAACCCCCCCCCCGGGGCCTGCCCCCCGCCGCTCCCACCACTGCAAACCCCCTTCCCCGGGGCTGCCCCCCGCCGCTCCCCGCATTGCAAATCCCCCTTCCCCGGGGCTGCTCCCTGCCGCTCCCCTCATTGCAACTCCCCCCCCCCCCGGGCCTGCCCCCCGCCGCTCCCACCACTGCAAACCCCCTTCCCCGGGGCTGCTCCCTGCCGCTCCCTCCACTACAAACCCCCTTCCCCGGGGCTGCTCCCTGCCGCTCCTCCGCTTCCCAACCCCCTTCCCCGGGGCTGCTCCCCGCCGCTCCCCCCATTGCAACCCCCCCCCCGGGGCCTGCCCCCCGCCGCTCCCACCACTGCAAACCCCCTTCCCCGGGGCTGCTCCCTGCCGCTCCTCCGCTTCCCAACCCCCTTCCCCGGGGCTGCCCCCCGCCGCTCCCCGCATTGCAAATCCCCCTTCCCCGGGGCTGCTCCCTGCCGCTCCCCTCATTGCAACCCCCCCCCCCGGGGCCTGCCCCCCGCCGCTCCCACCACTGCAAACCCCCTTCCCCGGGGCTGCTCCTTGCTGCTCCTCCACTTCCCAACCCCCTTCCCCGGGACTGTCCCTGCCGCTCCCCTCACTGCAACCCCCCCCCCCGGGCCTGCCCCCCGCCGCTCCCACCACTGCAAACCCCCTTCCCCGGGGCTGCTCCCTGCCGCTCCCCTCATTGCAACCCCCCCCCGGGGCCTGCCCCCCGCCGCTCCCACCACTGCAAACCCCCTTCCCCTGGGCTGCTCCCTGCCGCTCCCCTCATTGCAAACCCCCCCCCGGGGCCTGCCCCCCCGCCGCTCCCACCACTGCAAACCCCCTTCCCCGGGGCTGCTCCCTGCCACTCCTCCGCTTCCCAACCCCCTTCCCCGGGGCTGCTCCCCGCCGCTCCCCCCATTGCAACCCCCCCCCCAGGGGCTGTCCCCCGCCGCTCCCCCACTGCAACCTGGGGCCAGTTTTGTTCAATATCTTCATTAATGATCTGGAGGATGGTGTGGATTGCACCCTCAGCAAGTTTGCAGATGACACTAAACTGGGAGGAGTGGTAGATACACTAGAGGGTAGAGATAGGATACAGAGGGACAAATTGGAGGATTGGGCCAAAAGAAACCTGATGAGGTTCAACAAGGACAAGTGCAGAGTCCTGCACTTAGGACGGAAGAATCCCATTCACTGTTACAGACTAGGGACCGAATGGCTAGGAAGCAGTGCTGCAGAAAAGGACCTAGGGGTTACAATTGATGAGAAGATGGATGTGAGTCAACAGTGTGCCCTTGTTGCCAAGAAGGCTAACGGCATTTTGGGCTGTATACGTAGGGGCATTGCCAGCAGATCGAGGGATGTGATAGTTCCCCTCTATTTGACATTGATGAGGCCTCATCTGGAGTACTGTGTCCAGTTTTGGGCCCCACATTACAAGAAGGATGTGGAAAAATTGGAAAGAGTCCAGCGGATGGCAACAAAAATGATTAGGGGGCTAGATGACCTCATGAGATCCCTTCCAACCCTGATATTCTATGATTCTATGAACCCCCCCTCCCTAGGGCTGCCCCCTGCCGCTCCCCCCACTGCAAACGCCTTTCCCCGGGGCTGCTGCCTTGATTGCAAAACCGCCTCCCCGGGGCCGTCCCCTGCCGCTCCCCGCATTGCAACCTCCCTTCCCCTGGGCTGTCCCCTGCCGCTCCCCCCACTGCAAACCCCCCTCCCCGGGGCTGCTCCCTGCTGCTCACCCGCTTCCCCTGGACTGCCCATTGTTGCTCCCCCAACTGCAACCCCTCCCCCCAGGGCTGCCCCCTGCCGCTCCCCCCATTGCAAACCCGCCTCCCCCATTAACACTGGGGGCTGCTCCCTGTGTCCCCCACATTGCAAACCTACATCACCCGCTAATACTATGTGGCTGTCCCCAGCAGCTACCCCTCATTTCAACTACAAGCCTCCCTCCATCTCCTTTGGCTACTCTCTGCAGCACCTCCACCTCTTTGCAAAGCTAACTTATCCCAGTGATCTCTTGTGACTACTCCCTGCAAGTTCATCCCATTGCAGGCCCAGCTGGCCCCATCTCCCTGATACTTGTAAACTCAACTCTCAATTCCTTTCCTTCAGCTGCTCCTGGCAGTTCCACCCATTGCAAACCCAGGCACACCCAACTCAAATGGGTGCTCCCTCCAACACCCCTACTTGCACCCCATAATCGCCTGCAGTCAGAATTTAGCCGCCTGCAGATCACCCACTAGAAACCAACTCTGCACCCATCAATTAAACTACTAAGGTTACATCCTGCACGGCCACACCCTCCATCCACACTCTCCCCCACAGGTCCAGCCCATACAACGAATGCCTGTGTATAATCTACTGGGAGGGACAAATCTGTCTGCCCCAATTCCAGTCCCCCTGGGCTGTGTGAGCACTTTTGTGTTCACATTCTGCCTAGAAGAGACTGAAGAAAGAGGGGAGAGAAAACAAATCCAATAGAAATAGAAATAGAAAATGGAGGGTATGGGGGGCTAGAAAATTAAAGAGAAACAGGCTGTTAAAAATGAGAAAGTGGGAAATAAAAATTCTACTGAGGAAGTAAACACACTTCATATATCACCTACAGAGCCATATACCATATATTTGAGCCAGCCCAGTTCTTGGGAAGGGTTATTCTATTCCTATAACTTTGCACAGCCTTCCCCTTACCTAGAAACCCAACTGAACCTCCCTGGGAGAAACAACGGGGAACAAAAAGGTGTGTAAACGACCTAGCTTTGCAGACTTCCCCTAAGAATCATTCCACTCTGTTGGGTCCTGGCAATTCTAACCAAGTCCTTGACTCAGTGTAATTTCATGCCTGTTCACCTGGATTATTCATTGGAAAAGGAGGTGGACAGCAGGGCACCAGAGCTGGTACCTGGTTACAATATGAATGGTAGAGATTCGAAAGTATGACTGAGATGTTAAACGTCTCATTGGCAGCCCATAGCAAAATCCTTCTTCCTGGAAGAAGAAAAGACTGGAAATCAAGAGTCTAGTTTTCTTCCTGGCTCTGTCACAGATGGAGTATAATTCTGGTCAAATAGGACTGTTTGTAGGTGTCCAATCTGGGCCTGATTTTTAGGGGTGCTCAGCACCCACAGCTCCAAATGAATTCAAAGCAGGATAGGAGTGCTCAGCACCTGTGAAAATCAGGGCCCACCTGTCTCAAATTTGGCACCCAAAATCAGTGGTCGCTTTTCAGTCTGTGTCACCTGCAAACTGTGGCTAATGATACTTCCACACTTCAGAAGGAAGTTGTAAGCATTAATTCACTATGGGCCTAATTCAAACGGGAAAGACTCCCACTGACATCATGGGCTTTGGACCAGACTCTGATGTTTGAAAAGTTCTTTGAGATCCTCAGATGAAAGGCAATCTATACAGTAAGGGCAACATATTATACTATTCTAGGGAGATGGTTTAAAAATCCAGGTCCCCCCAGATTCTCCTCTTGCACAAAGATCTTAGTAAAGATTTAACTAATTTATATTTTAAAGCTTTTTAATAGGATGAGGACAGATTTGGCACAATGGCCATCAAACCACTCCAGACTTGAAGGACCCCACACTTGCTTCTGGCCCGTCACTGAAATGAATGCAAAATAAGCGCAACTTGGCAGATTGGAATGCTGGAAAGTTTTCAGTTCTTGATTTTCCATTCAGCACTGCCAGGCAAAACAGATGGTTTCCCCTTCACTAATTTCCTTTTCTTACCAAATTATTTATCTTTGACTGGGGTTTCTTCCTAAACATCCCAGCTAACAATACTTTGCGCTGATACAGCACTCATTATGTGAGGATTTCAAACTGACTTACAAACTTTCAATCAGCCATCCAAATCCTTTGTGAAGTATCTATCTATCTCAGAGGTGGGCAAACTATGGCCCGCGGGCCACATCCGGCCGGTGGGACCCTCCTGCCCGGCCCCTGAGCGCCTGGCCCGGAAGGCTCGCCCCCAGCCCCTCCCGCACTGATCCCCCTCCCCCGCAGCCTCAGCTCACCCCGCCACCGGCGCAATGCTCTGGGCGGTGGGCGGCGAGCTCTTGCCGGGCAGCGCAGCTGCAGAGCCCGGCCTGACCCGGTGCTCTGTGCTGTGTGGTGGCGTGGCTGGCTCCAGCCGAGCAGCATGGCTGCCTGTCCTAGTGCTCTGGGCGGCGCGGCTGTAACGCTACCAGCTCAGTAAGGAGGCAGGGAGCAGGGGGCGTTGGATAGAGGGCAGGGGAGTTCGGGGTGGTGGTCAGGGGGCGGGGGTGTGGATAGGGGTCGGGGCAGTCAGAGGGCGGGGAACAGCGGGGTTGAATGGGGGCAGGGCTCCCGGGGGGATAGTCAGGAAGGAGAGGGGGGGTTGGATGGGGTGGCGAGGGGCAGGGGTTCTGGGGGCAGCCAGGGAGAAGGGGTGGTTGGATGGGCAGGGGTCCTGGGGGGGCAGTCAGGAATGAGAGGAGGAGTTGGATGGGGGAGCAGGAGGTCCGGGGGTGGTCAGGAGACAGGGAGGGGTGGATGGGGCAGGGGTCCTGGGGGGGCCGTCAGGGGGTGAGAAGCGGGGGGGGGGTCGGATAGGGGGCAGGGGCTGGGCAACGCCTGGCTGTTTGGGGAGGCACAGCCTCCCCTAACCGGCACTCCATACAATTTCGGAAACCGATGTGGCCCTCAGGCCAAAAAGTTTGCCCGCCCCTGATCTATCTTAAGGGTTTTCTGTAGCGCTCAGCACCGTCGTATCATAATGTCTAGGTGCCATTTTACACATGAGGAAACTGAGGCATGTTTTGCCCGGGGGCACAGAGTGAGTCAGTGAGAGTGAGACTGGAACCCAGGCGTCCCTAGCCTCTGTATCAACTACTAGACTGCACTGCTTCACCATACTGGCTTCTCCCAGTCTCCCCTCTGCTTTCCAGTTGGAGGATGCTATGCTTTAAGAATAAAAATCCCTACTTCTATGCAGCACCTTTCACTGCAGAGAGCTTTAAAAACTAAGAGCTTCATTCTGCAGCAGCCCTTGGCATAGTCAGTTTTCGTCATAGGTGTGTCGCGGTCTGGCGTGGTTCATGCCCATGAGATCCAACTTCACGGCGGACTATCGCAGAGCAGGGCAGATACCCCACGCCAGTGGCATGTTCTATAATTAGATTTCACCAACCCAGTAACAAATGTGAGCTCTTGGATCACTGTAGCAGTCTTACCATGGTGTCACAGACAGTCCTCTTGGGCACTCCAGTCTGCCTTGCCACCCAGGCAAGCTGGACTTAGTGATAGCTGGTTGCTATATACCAAAAATCACAAAATATTATTCAGGTTGCTCCAAGTCCCAAGAAACCAGTCACTCATAGGCACCAACTCTGTGGGAGCTCCGGGGCTGGAGCACCCATGGGGAAAAATTAGCAGCTGCTCCGCACCCACCGGCAGCCAAGCTCCCCCCACCTTGCCTCCTTCTCCCCCCCCCAGCGCGTCATGTCCCCGCTCCTCCCCCTCCCTCCCAGTGCTTCCCGCCCCCCACCGCCTAACAGCTGTTTGGCGGTGCTTAGGACTTTCCCGGAGGGTAGGGAAGGAGCGGGGATGTGGTGCGCTCAGGGGAGGAGGCGGAGAAGAGGCGGGGCAGGGACTTGGGGGAAGGAGTGGAATGGGGGCGGGGACTTTGGGAAAGGGGTGGAATGGGGGTGGGGCAAGGGCGGAGCCCAGAGCCGGGCGAGCACCCAGCGGGCAGAGGGGAAGTCGGCGCCTATGCAGTCATCCCAGATCAACTTGTACCTTAGATCTCACACCAAACACAATGCTCACAGCCAATCCTATAGTAAACTAACTAAGGATTTATTAACCAAGAAGAGATGAGAGACTTATTTACAGGTTAAAGCAGGCAACATTTATGCACAAATGAGTTAGTCTATGGTTCCAAAAGGTGACAGTGATGCAGTAATCTGTCCACTGAATGTCTTTTAGGGCTAAGCCAGGCCAAGCAGCATGGGGATCTCTTTGCTTATGTTCAGGGTTGCCAACCCTCCCGGATTGGCCAGGAGTCTCCTGGAATCGGCCTCAATCTCCTGGTTGCTACTGAAAGCAATCCAGGAGATTTTAATAGGTGAAAAGTCTGGTCAGTGGCGCAGCAGGGCTAAGGCAGGCTCCCTACATGCCCTGGATCCATGCAGCTCCAGAAGAGGCCAGCATGTCCGGCTCCTAGGCGCAGGGGCAGCTGGGGGTCTCTGCACGTTGTCCCCACCCCGAGAGGTGACTCCGCACCTCCCATTGGCCAGGGACTGCAGCCAATGGGAGCTGTGGTGCTGGTGCCTGCAGGCAGGGGCAGTGCGCGGAGCTGCCTGGCTGCCCCTGAGCCTAGGAGCCACAGGGACATGCCTTCGCTTCTGGGAGCTGCCCGAGGTAAGCACCGCCCAGCCGGAGCCTGCACCCTGCACCCCCTCCCACACCCTAACCCAGCCCTAATCCCCCTCCTGCACCCAAACTCCCTCCCAAAGCCCGCACCCCGAACTCCCTCCTGCACCCCAACCCCCTGCCCCAGCCCTGAGCCCCCTCCTACACCCAAACTCCCTCCCAGAGCCCACACCCCGAACTCCCTCCCGCACCCCAACCCCCTGCCCCAGCCCTGAGCCCCCTCCCACACCCAAACTCCCTCCCAAAGCCCGCACCCCGAACTCCCTCCTGCACCCCAACCCCTTGCCCCAAGTTCAGCATGGAGCCCCCTCCCGCACTCTGAACCCCTTGGCCCCAACCCCCAGCCCAGAGTGCGCACCCCCTCCCACACCCCAACCCCCTGCCCCAGCCCCGTGAAAGTGAGCGAGGGTGGGGGAGAGCAAGCGACGGAGGGAGGGGGGATGGAGTGAGCAGGGGAGGGGCCTCGGAGAAGGGGAGGGGCAGGGGCATGGCCTCGGGGAAGGGGCAGGGCAAGAGTGTTTGGCTTTGTGCGATTAGACAGTTGGTAACCCTTCTTATGTTTAGGAATCTTCGCCCCTCCGGCTCCAGCCAGCATAAAAGAGATTATGTTTCTCCTTGCCAGGGATTTTTATCCCCTCCACTCCAGAGTCCAAACTGATGGGATGAGCTCATGTGTAGGTCTCTGCTTCCTGCAAGGAGTTAGGAGTGCAATCAACAGGGCCTCTCTCCTTTGATGCTACACAATACAGTAGAACCTTGTTTATCTGACCCTCCGTTATCCAGCTCTCCATAACGGAACCGGCAGCGCACGTAGGTCCAGAAGTGGGTGATCTCTCCTGTGGCCACAAGATGGCGCTTCAGCTTCGCACTTTCCTATTCTCTGGATTATCCAATTTTTTGATTATCCGATCTGGCCCTGGTCCCAATTAGATCAGATGAACGGGGTTGAAGGTACCTCATTTGCCTTCATCTTTTATGCTGGACAAGCCCTTTACCTTAATTAATGTTTCTTTTCCCGTTTGGTGAGTTACACAATTACAGAGGGTTACAATGCAACCACTTACACGTAGGTTATAAGTGAGATCAATACATGCAGTATCCTACAAGCATTTTATAAAGTCTAAACATATCAATTTAACATATAATATCTAGTTTGATAAGGGTAACACACAGGTAAACAAGACTGGTTTCCAGTTATGCATTTGTCAGTGTTCAGTGAGGCCTGGGGCCTTGGCATGAGTTGACACCTGATCTGCCTGCATCACAATAGGAGATGCCAGATTGCATCAGACCCAAGGTCCATCTAGCCCAGTATCCTGTCTCTGACAGTGGCCAGGACCAGTTGCTTCAGAGTAGGGTGCAAAAACCTTGAAGTAGCAGATGTGGGATAATCTACCTCCTACATAGGTTCTCATTCTGATCTCCAATAGTTAGAGACTACATAAGCCCTGAAGCATAAAGTTTAATATCCCTTCCAAAATTGTTATTGTGTCATTAATTATGATAACTCTGGATGTTCTTGACATCCATGTAAATATCTTCCAATGGAGATGCTACATAATTGGTTCATACATATAGGGATCATGTCACCTGCTACTGAAATGCAGCCACTTCTGGGGTGGAAGGCCAATACTGAAACAGACAACTAGCACGCCTCGAGGAAGAAGGTGAAGTCGGCAGGAGGAGACTGGAAGGTGGACTGGGGGAAGCACCTTACAGCTGGATAGAAGGACAATGACCTAAAATTCATTGAAGTGAATAAACAAGTCTCTAGTGGCTAGAGGTCTAGCAGATGTTTATAAGAAAGCTGCATACAGAAACTTTTCAAATGCTGACAACCCATTAACTCTTGAGAAAAGTGCTGGGGGTCTGTAATAGCCACAAATGTCAGGACTGCTGTTTTCTGTCCAATCTGTCAGACAGCAGTGCTCGCATCACACGATGTGGAGAGGCCGGATCATCAGATCTTAGTCACAAGAAATAAGTCCTCATTTGGTAATAACTCACGCAAGGGATATGCTCCCTGAATTGTTCTGAAGGCCTCTGCCTTCTCCTCTTGCCAGTCCTTCAAGATACACTTCTGCCACAACGTCTGAAAGAAATGAGCCAATTAATGACCATTTGACTGACATTTGGGGATAGCTGGGAGTTCGCTTGGGAGGAGTTCCCACAGAGTTTTGTGGGAGCTAGAATTCAGGTTGTGATGGAACGTCTGCCGAGACTGATCAAGCCCTCAGATCGCTACCCCTTCCTCTTTCTCAATGTGGGCACCAATGAAACTGCCAAGAATGACCTTGAGTGAGTCACTGCAAACTACGTAGCTCTGGGAAGTAGGATAAAGGAGTTTGAGGCGCAAGTCATGTTCTCATCCATCCTCCCCGTTGAAGGAAAAGGCCCAGGTAGGGACCATCGAATCGTGGAGGTAAATGTGTGGTTATGCAGGTGGTGTCGGACAGAGGGCTTTGAATTCTTCGACCATGGGATGTTGTTCCAGGAAGAAGGATTGCTAGGAAGAGATGGGATCCACCTAATGAAGAGAGGGAAGAGCATCTTCGCAGGCAGGCTTGCTAACCTAGTGAGGAGAGCTTTAAACTAGGTTCGCCAGGGGATGGTGATCTAAGCCCAGAGGTAAATGGGGAAGTGGGATACTGGGAGGAAACACAAGGAGGAGGGTGTAACAGGGGAGGCCTCCTGATTCACACTGAGAAAGTAGGGCAATTGGCTAGTTATCTTAGGTGCCTGTACAAGAACGCAAGAAGCCTGGGAAACAAGCAGGAAGAATTGAAAGTCCTGGCATAGTCAAGGAACTATGATGTGATTGGAATAACAGAGACTTGGTGGGGTAACTCACATGACTGGAGCACTGTCATGGATGGGTATAAACTGTTCAGGAAGGACAGGCAGGGGAGAAAAGGTGGAGGACTTGCATTGTATGTAAGGAAGCAGTATGATTGCTCAGAGCTCCAGTATGAAACTGGAGAAAAGGCTATTGAGAGTCTTTGGGTTAAATTTAGAGGCGAGAGCAACAAGGGTGATGTTAGGTTTCAGAGTAGCAGCTGTGTTAGTCTGTATCCGCAAAAATAACAGGAGTACTTGTGGCACCTTAGAGACTAATAAATTTGTTAGTCTCTAAGGTGCCACAAGTACTCCTGTTATTTTTAAGGGTGATGTTGTGGTGGGCGTCTGCTATCAGGGGCGGCTCTATGTAGTTTGCTGCCCCAAGCACGGCAGTCAGGAGACTTTCAGCGGCGCGCCTGCGGGAGGTCCGCTGGTAACGTGGATTCAGCGGCATGCCTGCGGGAGGTCCGCCGGTCCCGCACCTTCAGCGTACCCGCCGCCGAATTGCTGCTGAAACCGCGGGACCGGCGGACCTCCCGCAGGCATGCCGCCGAAGGCAGCCTGACTGCCGCCCTCACGGCGACCGGCAGGCCGCCCCCCGCGGCTTGCTGCCCCAGGCACGCGCTTGCTGCGCTGGTGCCTGGAGCTGTCCCTGTCTGCTATAGACCACCAGACCAGGAGAAGAAGGTAGACGAGGCTTTCTTCGGACAACTAACAGAAGTTTCCAGATCACAGGCCCTGGTTCTCATGGGGAAGAGCAATACAGCAGTGCACAGACAATCCAGGAAGTTTTTGGAGAGTGTTGGAGACAACTTCTTGGTGCAAGTGCTGGAGGAACCAACTAGGGGCCGTTCTCTTCTTGACCTGCTGCTTACAAACAGGGAAGAATTGGTAGGGGAAGTAGAAGTGGGTGGCAACCTGGGCAGCAGTGACCATGAGATGGTCGAGTTCAGGATCCTGACAAGGAAGAAAGGAGAGCAGCAGAATACAAACCCTGGACTTCAGAAAAGCAGACTTTGACTCCCTCAGGGAACTGATGGGCAGGGTCCCCTGGGAGGCTAATATGAGGGGGAAAGAAGTCCAGGACAGCTGGCTGTATTTTAAAGAAGCCTTATTGAGGGCACAGGAACAAACCATCCCGATGTCCAGAAAGAATAGCAAATATTGCAGGCGACCAGCTTGGCTTAACAGAGAAATCTTTCAGAGTAGCAGCCGTGTTAGTCTGTACCCGCAAAAAGAACAGGAGTACTTGTGGCACCTTAGAGACTAACAAATTTATTTGAGCATAAGCTTTCGTGGGCTACATCCCACTTTGTCGGATGCACAGAATGGAACATATTGAGTATATATATATACACACACATACAGAGAGCATGAACAGGTGGGAGTTGTCTTACCAACTCTGAGAGGCCAATTCAGCAGTTTCTCGTTGGAGTCTGTTTTTGAAACTGCTGAACTCGAATTGATATGCAAATTAGACACAATCAATTTAGGTTTGAATAAAGACTGGGAATGGCTGAGCCATTACAAACATTGAATCTATCTCCCCCTGTAAGTACTCTCACACTTCTTATCAACCTGTCTGTACTGGGCTACCTTGATTATCACTTCAAAAGTTTTTTTTCCTCTTACTTAATTGGCCTCTCAGAGTTGGTAAGACAACTCCCACCTGTTCATGCTCTCTGTATGTGTGGATATATATCTCCTCAATATATGTTCCATTCTATGCATCCGAAGAAGTGGGATGTAGCCCACGAAAGCTTATGCTCAAATAAATTTGTTAGTCTCTAAGGTGCCACAAGTACTCCTGTTCTTTTTTAGAGAAATCTTTGGTGAGCTTAAACACAAAAAGGAAGCTTACAAGAAGTGCAAACTTGGACAGATGACTAGGGAGGAGTATAAAAATATTGCTTGAGCATGCAGGGGTATAATCAGGAAGCCCAAAGCACAATTGGAGTTGCAGCTAGCAAAGGATGTGAAGGGTAACAAGAAGGGTTTCTACAGGTATGGTAGCAACAAGAAGGTCAGGGAAAGTGTGGGACCCTTACTGAATGGGGGAGGCAACCTAGTGACAGATGATGTGGAAAAAGCTGAAGTACTCAATGCTTTTTTTGCCGCAGTCTTCACAGACAAGGTCAGCTCCCAGACTGCTGCACTGGGCAGCACAGTATGGGGAGGAGGTGAGCAGCCCTCAGTGGTGAAAGAACAGGTTAAGGACTATTAGAAAAGCTGGACATGCACAAGTCCATGGGGCTGGATGTGATTGCAGAGCCATTTGCCATTATCTTTGAAAACTCATGGCGATCGGGGGAGGTCCTGGGCGATTGGAAAAAGGCAAATATAGTGCCCATCTTTAAAAAAGGGAAGAAGGAGAATCCGGGGAACTACAGATCGGTCAGCTTTACCTCAGTCCCTGGAAAAATCATGGAGCAGCTCCTCAAAGAATCCATTTTGAAGCACTTGGAGGAGAGGAAGGTGATCAGGAATAGTCAACATGGATTCATCAAGGGCAATTCATGCCTGACCAACCTGATTGCCTTCTATGATGAGATAACTGGCTCTGTGGATATGGGGAAAGCAGTGGACGTGATATATCTTGACTTTAGCAAAGCTTTTGATACAGTCTCCGACAGTATCCTTGCCAGCAAGTTAAAAAAGTATGGATTGGATGAATGGACTATAAGGCTCAATATCTAGTTGGCAGCTGGTATCAAGCGGAGTGCCCCAGGGGTCGGTCCTGGGACTGGTTTTGTTCAACGTCTTCATTAATGATCTGGATGATGGGATGGATTGCACCCCCAGCAAGTTCACGGGTGACACTAAGCTGGGGGGAGAGGTAGATATGCTGGAGGGTAGGGATAGGATCCAGAGTGACCTAGACAATTTGGAGGATTGGGCCAAAAGAAACCTGATGAGGTTCAACAAGGACAAGTGCAGAGTCCTGCACTTAGGAAGGAAGAATCCCATGCACTGCTACTGGCTGGGGACTGACTGGCTAAGCGGCAGTTCTGCAGAAAAGGACCTGGGGATTACCGTGGACGAGAAGCAGGATATGGGTCAACAGTGTGCCCTTGTTGCCAAGAAGGATAATGGCATATTGGGCTGCATTAGTAGGAGCATTGCCAGCAGATCAAGGGAAGTGATGTTTCCCCTCTATTCGACATTGGTGAGGCCTCATCTGGAGTACTGTGTCCAGTTTTGGGCCCCACACTACAAGAAGGATGTGGAAAAATTGGAAAGAGTCCAGAGGAGGGCAACAAAAATGATTAGGGGTCTGGAGCACATGACCTATGAGGAGAGGCTGAGGGAACTGGGATTGTTTAGTCTGCAGAAGAGAAGAATGAGGGGGGATTTGATAGCAGCCTTCAACTACCTGAAGGGGGGTTCCAAAGAGGATGGAGCTCGGCTGTTCTCAGTGGTGGCAGATGACAGAACAAGGAGCAATGGTCTCAAGTTGCAATGGGGGAGGTCTAGGTTGGATATTAGGAAACACTATTTCACTAGGAGGGTGGTGAAGCACTGGAATGGGTTACCTAGGGAGGTGGTGGAATCTCCTTCCTTAGAGGTCTTTAAGGCCCGGCTTGACAATGCCATGCTGGAGCCTCCACATTTATTTGACAAATAAAATTTGCAGAATTTTAAAATATTGTGCGCAGAATTTTTATTTTTTTGTCGCAGAAGTTTTAATTTTTTGGTGCAGAATGCCCTCAGGATCTCTCTCATTAGATGTACGGCTCAGCCTAGGTAAACTACAAAGGGTGCGTCCTCTAGTTATTAGGCCAAGTCTACACTATAAAATGTATATTGGTGTAACTACATCGCTCATAATGGGGGACTTCTGTTGGGAAAATAACACAGCAGGGCACAGATTATCCAACAAATTCTTGGAATGCAAATTTGGAGACAACTTTTTATTGGAGAAGGAGGAGAAAGCAACAAGGGGAGAGGTTGTTCTAGATTTGATTCTGACAAATAGGGAGTAACTAGGAGAGATTTTGAAGGTGGAAGGCAGCTTGGGGGAAAATGATTATGAAATGATAAAGTTCATTATTCTAAGGAATTAATTGTTAGAGGGGAAAGAGCAGAATAAAGTCAATGGACTTCAAGAAGGGAGAGTTTAGCAAATTCGGAGAATTGGTAGGTAAGATCTCATGGGAAGCAAGTCTAAGGGAAAAAAGCGTTGGCAGTTTTTTAGAGAGACATTTTTAAGGGCACAAGAGCAAACTATCCCAATGAGTAGAAAAGATAGGAAGTATGGTAAGAGACCACCCTAGTTTAACCATGAGATCTTCAACAACCTGAAAATCAAAAAAGAGGCCCTTAAAAAAATAAGAAGAATGAATATATTAAAGCAAGTATCAGAGGGTAGCCGTGTTAGTCTGGATCTGTAAAAAGTGACAAAGAGTCCTGTGGCACCTTATAGACTAACAGAGGTTGACCCATTAGCAGTTTTGTAAGCAAGACACAAGAAGTAATTCTTCTACTCTATTCAGCTCTGTTAAGGCCTCATCTGGAGTACAATTTCCAGTTCTGGTCACCACACTTCAGGAAAGACGTGGACTAAACTGGAAAAAATCCAGAAGAGAGCAACAAAGATGATTAAAGGTCTAGCAAATGTGAGCTATGAGAAAAGATTGAAAAAAAAAAGTTTGTTTAGTGTAGCGAAGACTGAGGGGGAACATGATAGTCTTAAAGTATGCAAAAGGTTGTTATAAAGAGAAAGATGTTAAACTGTTCTTATTATCCACTGAGGATACGACAAGAAGTAACGGGCTTAAATTGCAGCAAGGGAGATTTAGGTTAGACATTAAGAAAACCTTCCTAACAATAAGGGTAGTCAAGCACTGAGACAAATTATCTAGGATATGTGTGGAATCTCTGTCACTGGTGGTTTTTAAGAACAGGTTAGACTAATACTTAGTCCTGCCTCAGTGCAGGGGACTGGATTAGAGGAGCTACTGAGGTCCCTTCTAGTCCTACAATCCTATGATTCTATGCCTAGAACGAAGAGCTGCAACTGCAGTCTGCATCCCAAGTGCAAAAAGCTGTTGCCAGCAGCATGGTGCACGCATGGTTTTAGACAATGCGATCAGATCACATTCCATTGGACACCAGACTATTTTAGAAAGAAAATATTGGAAAATATACCCTTAAGGCCTGATGACGTTGCTCCCACTAAAATCAGTGACAAGATTCCCTATGACGTCAATACAGTCCTTGTTTGGAATACTTGTTGAATTGCTTGTTTGACCTGTGAGGCAGTTTTCCCCCAATCTCTTCAAACAGTACGTATACACGGTGCAAATAGCCGAAGCTTCTTCATGGTACCTGTACAATGAAAATTAACTCCACTCCCAGTGCAAAAACTGCAGTAGCAGACAGTTCCTGCACAGACTGGCTTGCCTGATGCAAAGAGTTAAAACCAGCATACCTAGTACAAAGAACTGTAGCAGCAGGATGCGTACAAAGACCCACAACTGTGGAGGGATGTCTGCACACCTCATGCAAAAAACTGCAGCTGCTCAGGGCCGGGGGGCGGGGGGGAAACCGGTACAAATTACTGGGGCCCGGCAGTCCGGAAGGGGGCCTGGGGCCCGGCTTCCCTGGCTTCGTTGGCCCTGTTTAGCCGGTCCGAGCTTGCTGGGGGGCCCGAAATTTTTTTTTCACTGGGGCCCGAACCCGCTCTCGGCGGCCCTGCAGCTGCTAAAGGTTGCATGCAAAGACCTGCAATAGGAGAGGTGTGCATGCAAATTCCTATAGGCCTACTGCAAAGAACTGCAGCAGCAGAGGGATGCAGGAAAAGGCCCGCATGACTAGTGCAAAGAGTTGCAGCTGCTGACGGATGCATTCATGCAAAAATCTGAAGGCCTCATGCAAACACCTGCAGCAGGAGATGGATGCAGGCAAAAGTCTGCAGGCCTAGTGCAAAACCCTGCAGCAGCCGAGAGATGCAGAAAAAGCCCTGCATGCCTAGCGCGCAAGGAGCTGTACCCGCAGCGATGGCATAGATTTCCAGTGCAAAAAGCTGTTACCAGCCTCAGGCATTCAGGATGCATTCCCCTTGCAATCAGAGCTGCAGAAGCCTGCGCAGTACCACCGCGCCCCAGCAGGTGTCGATGGCGCCCGGTCTTGGTTGCGGGACTTTCTAGCCACGCTGGGGAGGCTCTATGGAAGGGATGGGCGGCCTGGTGGGCCGCGCATGCGCACTCCAACGCCCTCGGGGGACCGCCCCTGTAGCAGCATGGAACCCGCCTTCCGCCCCCACCCCTGAGCCCAGGTAACGGGGGTGCGAAGCGCGCGCGCCCAGGAGCTCCTCAGCGGGGACGAGGCTCGGCTCCTCTGTCCCGGGGGGCGGGGCCCTGCCCCCCCCGGAACATGGGCTGCCCCTTCGGGGGGGGGGGCTGTGTCCTGGGGAGGGGCGAATGGGGGTGTCTCTGCCCCCTGGCGGTGATGGGGTCGGGGGGGGGGTGTCTGTGCCCCCGGGAAAGGGGGCGTGGAAGGTGGGGGGATGCTCTGCCTCCCAGAGGGGGAGGAGTATGGGGGAGGGGCTTAATAGCTGGGGGGGGGGCTGGTGGAACTGCTCTGCCCCCTAGAGGGGATGGTGGGGGTGGGAGGGCTGTGACCTCTGGAGAGAGTGCCTGGGGGACTGTGCCCCTGCCCCCATAAGTGAGGGTGGGGTCGGGGGTGGCTGTGACCTCTGGAGTGGGTGGTGAGGCTGTGCCCCCAGGAGAGGGTGCATGGGGGGGCTCTGCCCCTCTCAGAGTGAGGGTGGAGTTGGGGGGAGGTTGGGCCCCCTGAAGGGGGTGCATGGGGGGCTGTGCTCCTGCCCCTAGAGGTGATGGTGGGGTGGGGGAGGGCTGTACCCCCTGGAGTGAGAGGTGAGGCTTTGCCCCGTCCCAAACTGTTCTGACAGCATTTTGTTTTTCTCTCTTGCTAAATACTAAGCACTTGCTGTTGTAAAGAGTTGTCTGCTGGGGCATATCGCAAAGCTCTGTGCAGGACAGACTTGGGACTAGTGACCTATTGATGATTAATGCTATAATTGCACTGTTACACTAGCGTTCTCAGAGAGACTCCCGCAGCATGGGGCTCTCTCTAGGGGCCTCTCTAACTCGGTGCGGGTCTGGTTTGGGGTCTGTGTAAAATTAATTATTTATGCTTTTGTTTGCATTTTTAAGACACTTTTGTAGATTCTGCTGAATGCATGTAACATTGAATAATGTAATAACGAAAGGCTAAGACTCGCTCTGGAAGCTGAGAGGATTCTTTGGCTGACAGGATCCAAGAACGCGTGGGGAGAACCAAGCTTAGATATTGTGACTATAGTCTTTGGCAGCTTTAAGTTTACAACCCTAACTTCTGCCATAAGAGAAAGCAGCCTGCAGAAATTTGTCAGTTTTTGAGGAGTAATTTGACATTGTACTGTTCACTTTAAAATAATTCATTGGATTTTTAAATGGATGTAAGCAATTTATTGTTCAGTTTTGTGATATAACCTTACACAAGACTGATTTTATTTCCGCTCAGAAGACCAACAACATAACAGTTCTGGCATTTTGTTGATGGCTTAAATAAAAAGATCACAGTTACATTTCCCTTTGTGTCCCATTTTTGATGTGCTGCACTTTGGGCAGCCTTAAGTGAAAGAGAACAGCATTTTTTGCTTTACCCTAAGTGCACACGGATGGTACAAAGGAAGCTTCAACAAAACCCCCATAGTCCTGAAAAGCCTTCAGGGAAAGGTTGGTTAAAACTGATTCTCTGTTGCAATCCCTCTGCTTGCAGTTGTTTGCTTGCTTTTATTTCACAATGGCAATTGTGTGTGTGCAGTAATACAAATGAAACAGCATGCAGGGCTGGCCTTAGGGCAGGGCAACATGGGCCCTCACCCAGGGCACCGTAGCCAGTGGGGACAGTAGCCCCCTGATGCAGAGGCAAGAGGCTCGGGCTTCCCCTTTCTGCCTGCAGGGTGTGGCAGGAACACCCTGCTCCTGAGCAGAGACCCCCTGCTCACCGCCCCACATGGTGTCTCTCCCAGCCTGGCTCCTAGTCCAGCCTCTGCACTCTGCAAACCGGCTCTCCCCTCCCCTCCCACCCCCCACCCCCACTGTCCCAGCCCCGCTGTTCCTTTTTCCATGGGCGGCCTGAATGAAAGCCAGGAGCTGGAAGTCACCATCGTCTTCCAGGTTGGGAAGGGACTGGGAACTAAAACTCTAGGGCAAAGAAGAGACCAGTAAGTCTTAGGGGGTCCTGACCCCCAGCCCCCAGGGGACCCCTCCCTGTGCCCCCAGCTCCCAGCCTGCCCCAGGGGACTCCTCTCTGTGCCTCCAGCTCCTAGCCCCCTCCATGCCCACACAGCTCCCAGGAGGCTCCTCCCTCTGCCCCACAGGTCCCAGCCTCCCAATTCTCAGCCCCCCCCCCATTCTCCCCTTTTCTCAGGGTGTCCCTCATGTCTTCAAGGTCCCCCTCCTGTACGCCACACGCTGACCCCACAGTTCCCCATGCTCCTCAGCTCTCAGGGGCTCCCCCTTTATCTTACTCATTCCAAAGAGAGGTGTTAGTGCAGGGGGTTGGGGATATTTCAGGAGTGAACCTTCCACCATCACCACCCAACCATTTTAACCTCCCCCCTCTCCCAATAACCCCCTTCCCAGGGACTGGGGAGGGGTACTTGAATATTGGGAATGCTCAGTATGGGGGTGGGGAGAGGTCTGCCCTTCTGGAGTCCCTACATCACCGCCCTCCCCCCAATCGCCACACCAATGTGATTCGATCTATACACCTCTGGTTCCCTCCCACCTTTCTGGGGCTCTCAAGTCACCATGGGCCCTTGCCACCACAGCCCTCTGGTGCCCTCCTGCCGCTGTGCTGCTGCCCCTTGAGCTGCCGACCCTCTGGGGCTCTGGCAGAGAAGCTGGATGCCATGCTGAGGGGGAGAGGTACGGCTGCCTCAGTGCCGGTGGACCCTGTCGGAGTGTGGCAGATCACTTGCTATATTATCTTGGCTGTCCTGCTCAACAACCAGCTGAGGGTTCCCTGTAGCACTGGCTGGGGGGGTCAAAGGGTTGCTGTGGGGTTTCCTATGATGCCCGTCACCATGGCATCCAGATGTGACTCACTGCAGGGCAAGACCGGCCCTACGGGTGAGTGACGTGGTCAGGGGGGTGCTGTGGTTAAGAGGCAAGAAGCAGAGTGGGCCTGGATTGCAAGTTCATGGATGGGAATTTGGAGCAATGGGGTGGGGGGGATGGGGATCGAGTGGGGAGCCTGGGAAGGCAACTGGGGCTAGGGGCACCAAAATACAAGTTTGTCCAGGTGCTGTTTTCCCTAAGGCCGGCCCTGTAGCATGGGATATTGCAGATCAACATTGAGATGCTTTGGAAGAAGTGTGTATGGGAAATCCCAGGTATGAATAGCACGGGCTGCTGCCCTGTCAGGCTTGATGTGCACTGGTAGAGCTGGTTTCAGAGTAGCAGCCGTGTTAGTCTGTATCCGCAAAAAGAACAGGAGTATTTGTGGCACCTTCGTACTCCTGTTCTTTTTACTGGTAGAGCTGTGTGTGAAGCTGGGCTGGAATAACAGGAGATGCTGCAAATCGCTCTAGATTTAGGAGTGTGGGCAAAGCTCTGGGGGGGGGGGGGTGTCAGATTTGGAATAACATCAAGTGCTGCAGATTAGGATTGAGATGCATGCGTGTGGATTCAGGACTGGAATAGCAGTGGCTGGTGCCGGTCAGGGCTCAGATGCATTGACAGTATGGGTGGGCTAGTAATCAGCAAAACTGGACTAGCCCAGGGTTTTGCTAGTCAGAACAACAATGTGTGCTTGGTGCATTTCTTTTCTTTGTTTCAGTGTGGTGTCTGTGTGAAATCCAAAACTGAGGGTGGAGCCCAGCACCTTTGTAAGAATGTCATTATTAAGAGGATTTTCTTTAAGTGTTGTATATGTGTGAATTAAGTTCTCATGCCAGTGAGGGAGCTGATTGTGGTGGCTGGAGGCTGACATTTTTGTTAAGATCCCAAAGTAGATAACTAATTTCAAGTGATATTTATAGAATTTCTACAATTATACAGAATGGTCACACAATGTAGATAATGTTACAAAGAAGGCAATCCTGCTCCGATTGAAGTAAAATGCCCATTGACTTGAGAACAATCAAAAATGTGGAGATTTGAGTAACTGAGAAAATTGAATGATTCACAATCCGTGTGTGAATTTAATGCTTGTGGAAGCTGATGGCTTGACAGTCCTGGAGTTTGAAGTCCTCTCTCTAACCCCAGAATAAATACAGTTGTGGTGCAAGCTTGCCCAGAACCATTCCACATGTGTGCCTCAAACACCTGATTTGGAGGCACCAGGGGTTAGGGGGCCATGTAATCTTCATAGCCCATTGAGTCCTTGGTCTCTAGGCTAAAATTGGCACTTACCTGGTTGGCGGATGTTGTAAGGTGGTGATGTTGTGTAGATACTTGACCATTAAGAACTTGACTGACACACCAAACTCATTTCACACAGGCTACCTGTGATATAAGGCACAGAGATGAAAATGATGTAAATGCCTAGAAGAATACCAAACAGGCAAACCTTTGATTGTTGCCAACCTGGGCTGAAAATCCTATGAAGTACAGAACTGCACTACTGATCAGAAAAGGACTGTATAACTCTGGGAGCAGTCAGTCTGGCCTTATGGTTGCTACAAAACTGCTTAGTTTTGGTCTGAGTTGTGATTCCCTTACTAGTAGTTTTGTGGAAGGCTTTCAATTTTAACAGCAGCAGAAAGAAAGGTTTCAAGACTAATATATCTTGGTGTCTTGAGAAGGTGAAAAACAGACACTGGTGGAAAGATGTGGTTTGAGGGTGAATTTCCTGGGGAATGTTGGGTAATCAGAGCTTTCAAACTAAACCAGTGGGGTGTGTCACAATGAGGCAGACACAGAAGGCTTAATGCAACTGTGCAGTCTTTCAGATGGGCAGATCGTGCTGTGTTTGCTCGTGCTGTGTTTGCTCATCCTGTGTTTGTTTTCTCCTGCAGGATGAAAGAGTGGTGGATTCAGGTGGGGCTGCTGAGCGTACCCCTCCTTGCTGTCTACCTGCACATCCCTCCGCCTAAGCTGTCCCTAGCCCTTCACTCATGGAGGGCGTCAGGAAGGTACTTCACATACAAGACCCAAAACATCTTTTACAGAGGTGAGGAGTGACAGGGGAGTGGTGCATCCACACGGAGCTTTCTGCAGCACGGAGGAGATCCTGGGTTCCTCAGCCTGGGGTGCCAGACTAGCAGACAGACCTTTGCACTGTGACTGAGAGCTGCCTAGCTGCAGGTGCTGGGCCTTCGCTATCCTCCCCCAGGTGGTGCTACAAACGGCTTCTCTCTCCAGTGCTGCCGGTCTGTGCCACCAGGCAATACTAGAGAGAAGCTTTGACAGCACTGGGAGAGAAGGTTGGGGAGGAACATATGGAAGCTGGTGGCCTGGCACAGAGTGGAGATCCCCTGCAAGACACGCATGGGAAAGAAGTGTGAGGGAGGGAGACACTGAAGAATTTAGGGGAAAGTAAAGAAAAAGGCATGCTGGAAAAGCACTGGAGAATCAAGGAAAACATAGACACTGGGGGGAGATAGGGAGCAAAAATAAAGAAGAGCAAAAAGTTTTAAAATAAATACATAGAAAAATAAAACAGGGGTGTGGGGAGAGAGACAGACTAACTGGAGACAGACTGGACAGAAACAGGTGCGATGGGAACATTTGTACTGGGATGTGGCCTGAAGGGGCATGCGGATGCCAGTCCTTTGTGAGAGGGGAGCTAAATCTGGGTTGAAACTATGGCAATGATTGAATAGAAGATGAGGGGAGTCCTTGCTCCTTAGCTCTTGAGGTGTTTTCTCTCCACACTCCACTGAAATGGAGTGGTCTGGCCGCCTTAAATTAAGTGGCAAATGTAGGTCAGTTAATTCACTTCTGGGGGAATGGACCATGGGTCTAGGACCAGGGTCGGTATCGTTACTATTAAACATTTATATTGCGGTAGTACTTAAAGGCCACAAGCAGTTTGGGCCTTATTGTGAAGTGTGACAGGGCCTAGTACCCCCCTCTAGGCACTGTGGGAGCAGATGCTGGGGGTTGTGGGTGCCTCTGATAGCCTGGTTATGGGTAGCTGAGTGCAGGATAATAGTAAGAAAAAAGTTGTGACCCCCCGTTGCTGGGGTATTTAGTCAGTGTTGGGATTTTGCCTGCACTTTTTGTGCTCAGAGGGAATTTTTGGAGCCACAATTAAGCTCTGTTGGAGAAAAACCTGGTTCAAAATATGTAACTTGTGTCTGAAGCTGTACAAACTTGTGCTTTTATCCCCTTGTATTTAATAAGCTAAGCTGGGACCGTACTTGCAACTCCTGAGGGAATTCTGCGCCAAAAAAATAAAAATTCTGTGCACAATATTTTAAAAGTCTGCAAACTGTATTTGTCAATAAGTAAATGTGGAGGCTCCACCATGGCAGTGGGGAGCACAGGCCACTGGCTGCATAGAGGTGGGAGATCACCCTGCAGTTCCCCACCGCGGGACACGGACTCGGCGATGAAGCTGCACCTGACCCTGACACAGCACAAGGGCTGGACCTGCCCCAGAGGTCTGTGTCCCGGTCTGTGTGCGGGGGGGACCTGGATGCAGGGGTAGGCTGACCAGATAGCAAGTGTGAAAAATCGGGGTGGGGGGTAATAGGAGTCTATATAAGAAAAAGCCCCAAATATCGGGACTGTCCCTATAAAATCGGGACATCTGGTCACCCTAGCAGGGGGTGAGGCTCAGCGGGGTGGGGGTTTGGGTGTTAGGAGCTTGGTGGGGGGAGGGGTTCTGGGTGTGAGGGAGTGAGGCTCAGCGGGAGGGATCTGGGTATGGAGGGGTTTGGATGCATGGGGGGTTGGGTGGACAGGGGGTGGGCCTGACCTGGCCCCAGGGGGGTGTCTGACCCAGGACCATCCAGGGCATCCCCATCCCCCCATAGCTCCCCCCTGCAGTGATTTACCTCTCCACCCGCTGCTCCGGGTACCGGAAATAACATGCCTGCGCTGCTGGGGAAGAGCATGTGACCGCTCTTGTGGCTTCCCTTTGCTTCCCCATCAGAAAGTAATTTTTCCGCAGGGAAGTAAAGAAATCTGCATGGGATATGAATCCTGTGCACGTGAAGTGGTGCAGAATTCCCCCAGGAATAGCTTGCATCCGACTCCTCTCAGGAACAGTTAGGTCCCGCAGGAACTGGAAGTGGTAGGTTTACTCAAATGGCACACTTGCATTTGTGGGCTGTTGGTGTTAGGCAGCACTGTGTAGTTGGAGGTGCTGTCGTTTTGGATGAGAGGTAAAAATGATGTCCTAGCTGCTTGTCATTGAAGATCCCACAAATCCCTTCTTGAGAGCAGGGGTGTTTGCTCTAAATTATGGCCAAATTGCAGTTTTAAGTACAGATGCTCACAATATACTTATTTCCCAAGTCTTCCCCATGCCACAGTTGCAGTTGGGAGCAGTATTTTTCTCCACTTCCTGTCCTTAACCTGCTGCTATGTGCTGTGAAACAGCTGTCATGTTTTACCCAAGAGACGGCTGCATTTGAGTGTCTGATTCCTGGTTTCCCTATCAGTTTAAAATTTGTGTAGTGCTTTGGGAACATTCAGAATGAAAGGTGTTATGTAAATGTAAGATCGCTCTCATTGCTCCCAAGTTGTCTGTGTACATAGACTGGATCAATAGCCTAATGTGGTGAGCCCCCACGTGATGCCATTACACCAACAGTGTAAACGCACTCCTGCGAGGCACCTCTGTCCAGCTCTTAAGGAACAATAGGCCTAGTAACAGGTTTTTGAGCAAGCTGAGAAGTCTCTGAATGGCAAAGTCTCGGGGGGGTTGTCTGTGTGTTAAGGTCTAAGAATGGTTACTGTGAGGGAGGCTTTGCAGCTGGAGAGATCTGATTTTTTAGTGTTCAGAAACCAGCAAAACTCTTCTCGGGAGCCTGGAACACACAGCTGGGTTGATATTACTGTTGGGTCCCTGATATGTTATCCTGTACAGCTGTTTTAAAGTTTAAAGAGAAAGCCTCCTTGGAGTGTAGCGCGCCTTGCTGATGTCCTGTTCTCTCCTCAGATTCATCAGGTGCACTCGGCAGTTCAGATATTGTGGTTCTGTTACACGGCTTCCCAACCTCCAGCTATGATTGGTACAAGGTGAGGGGACCAAGTAAGCACACAGCGTGGACTGTGTGAGTAAAATGGGTGATTCTCACTTCCCCTGGAAACGAGAGGGGAATCTCTCAGGGAGGAATAAATGGGCCTGTCCGACCAGTGAATCACGGAGGAGAGATCGATGAATAACAGGGCTTCCCTAGTTTGTGGCAAAGTTCTTGTTTTGACTCCCCCAGCCCACTTCACTCTTTTTTCTCATAGCCAAGACTTTGCCCTTGGGTGAAACTTGGCACAATTTGTCATTGCTTTGAAAGTGTGGCTAAGCCATCACCTGCAAGACCCTATATAACCTTCTTTCCACCTACCTATGTCTCTGATGTCCCTTCCTCTCCCTAAATTCTTCCCACTTCTCTCTTGCCACTTCCTCCTTCATCTCACACCCTTTTTCAGGCCTTTTCTAATGCTGTCTCCCATGCCTGGAGTGCTCTGTTCTCTCCCAAGTGCCCTGCCCCACTTCAGTTCTCTTCTTAAGACTAACTTTCAAGCATCCCTTCTACTCATTATTAATCCCTTGGCCCTTCTGCTCCTAAGATTTTTATCCTATGATTTATTTTGCTTGTGTGTTCTTGGGGGCAGGAAACTTGTCTTAGATCAGATAACAGCGTTCTGCTGTATAAATTGGGACTGGGGCCAGATCCCATAATCAAACATTCGGATAAGCCAAAGAATGGGAAAGTGCAAGGCCACAGCGCCATCTAGTGGCTACAGGAGAGATCACCTGCTTCTGGACTTGGGTGTGCTGGTTGTTTGGTTAATATGGAGAGCTGGATAATGGAGGGTCGGATAAACAGGGTTCTTTTGTACTTGTAAAGAATGATGTCAGTTTCCCATGCTGTGTAAGTGTTTGGTGGTAATAAGTGTGGCATTCCTGGGACCAGATGCTGGATTTTGTAAGCTCCAAAGGGAGCAAAAACCATCTCTGGCTACACATGGATTCCAAGATGATGGTGGCAGCTTCTCTCAACTGGCCTATATGAATATTGGTATTTTCTTTTAAAAATAACTCCATAAAGGCCTCTCGCTGGGAGGCACAGCTGTCATCTCAAAATCTGAGTCCTTTCAAATACTCACATTTTTGGGGGATCAGGGGCACTACCCTTGTAATGGATGAGAAGGTGGACTTCCCTGTTGAGTGATCGTGGTATCAGTTTGACAGGTTCTGAAGGCAATTCCCATATCGTACATCTGGCCAGAGGATATAGCTATAGAACTGGGTCTTACGTTGGATGGAGAGGCAAACCAGAGGGGAACCTCAGGATCTAGCCAATATGGCCTTTGCACGGAGAAACCCAATCGTGGGGAATGGGTGAAATAACTCTTTAGAAGATCTGTTGGCTTTTGCTGTCATGAATATACTGGTTATTATGATAACTCAAATCCACTGCAGTTCAATTTATGTTTGCAGCATGTGTGTCTGGGAGGAGCTTTAAGAAACTACAGTGTAGAACTAACAGACGTATAGGAGCATGAGCTTTCGTGGGTGATGCATCCGAAGAAGTGGGTATTCACCCACGAAAGCTCATGCTCCAATAAGTCTGTTAGTCTATAAGGTGCCACAGGACTCTTTGCTGCTTTTACAGATCCAGACTAACACTGCTACCCCTTTGATACTCTACAGTGTAGAACTGTCCATCTTGGTGTGTAGGCCTCAGAGATATGAGTGTAGCTGCTCTTATGTTTTCCTCTCTTTCTCTTACAGATTTGGGAAGGGCTGACCCAGCGATTTCAAAGGGTGATCGCTCTGGATTTTGTAGGATTCGGTTTTAGTGACAAGCCTGTAAGTGGTCCTGACAAATGATTGTGTAGTTCCTTTTGGAAAAGGAATGTAATGATGAAAGTGCATCCAGACCAATGGCATCACACATGCCTGTGCCTGGGAAGATGGATTTTATTTACTGTGGATTTTAATGAAATCGGTTCATTTCCCAGGTTGCTTTCTGTCTTTATCCACTTACATTTTTTTCAGGATGCAGTGTTGTAGCTGTGTCGCTCCCAGGATATTAGAGACACAAGGTGGGTGAGGTAATATCTTTTATTGGACTGACTTCTGTTGGTGAGAGACAAGTTTTCAAGCTTTCACGGAGCTCTTAAGCTTGAAAGCTCGTCTCTCTCACCAGCAGAAGTTGGTTCAATAAAAGCTATTACCTCACCCACCTTGTGTCTCTAATATTTTTCAGTAACAGAAATAAAGATACAATTGTTAGAATATGATTGGTGTCAAAATCAAACATCAGAACTGGGACATGATGCAATGTTCTCTAAAGTGACCACACTCCACTGGAGTGTTGGCTGACCTCTGTAGAATAGTTTTGCTTCACTTGTCACGTTAGGCAGCTCTGACTCTGACTGGTAAAATGCTGGCAGAGGGTTACTAGCTTGTGGTTACGCTAGTGTAATTGTAACCTTGCAAACAGATCACTGAGTGAGTATGATAGTACTTAGCTCTTCATCGTCAAAGAGCTTTACACGCACTAGGTAATCATCACCTTCTGTGAGTTGGGTTTCATTATCTCCATTTTATAGATGGGGAAACTGAGGCACGTGGCGGTAAAATGATTTGCTCAAGATGTCTCAATAAATCAGCAGGAGCCTGGACTAGAATCTGAGTTGTTGGCTGTCAGTCCTGGGCTTGTATCATGCTTCTGCATTTGTCCGTGAGCACTGGTGCTCAGTTGTGTCCAGGCACTGAACTTGGTCAGACTGGAACTGCCAGGTGGGCTGTTCCAAAGAACCTGCATAGTGATATTCCAGCTCTCTGTAACTAATAAGATAGAAGTGTATGACATTGCTCTCACTGGAGCTGCTCTCTTGCTTTGCTTTTTAAACAGAGGCCCCATCGCTATTCCATTTTTGAGCAGGCCAACATCGTCGAGGGGCTGCTGGGGCACCTGGGTCTCCGAAATCAGAGGATCAACCTCCTGTCTCATGACTATGGAGACACAGTTGCACAGGAACTTCTCCACAGGTCACTGGAAGCACTAAAGCTCTGAATGCTCTTCGTCGTCCTCCTAGGGTTTAATTCTCTGAAGCTAAGTAAAAGTAAATGGTGCAGAGCCCCCTCTTTCCCCATCCCACATCTGAGATTCAGGGTGACAGCAGGAGGTACCAGTGCGATACCATGCTGATGGATGCAGTAGTATAAGAACCGAGGTAGATAGATGGAGGGAAGCTGATAGGCTGCCACCATTGCCTTCAGTGGGAGCTGTGTACACGATACAGTGGAAGAGTCTTGTCTAGCCATCTCCAAAACTAGGTGCACAACATACTCTTTGTCTTTGAGACCTGGAGGCTTGTCAAGGATGTGAGGATTGAACAAGGCAAGTCTTTACAAGCCAAGAGCATCTTCTGTCACCATTGACCAGGGTCTGTGTGAAACCACGGGGGATGGTACTTCACAGATGGAAGGACTCTACCTAGGTTAACACTTTTCTTCCTGTCAGAAATGTTAGCAGCAGCTGATAATGCTTTGCCTTTCACCTTCTCACCTCAAAGTAGGAGGCAAACGTTAAGGATTTGGCCTTGCAACCCCCCTATGAGGAAGGGAGCAGATAGAATGCCCCTCTTATAGATGGGGAAAATTGAACCAAAGAGTGGCTGAGGGATTTGTCTGAGGGCAAGTCACTGGCAGAGGAGGAGTCAGAACCTAGATTTCTTAATGTGCAGTCCCTTGTTCTAATCAGTGGATCAGGCTCCCGGTGGTTGGGAAGTGCTGCAAGGTGTAACTTCCACACAGAACTCCTTAACATGGGGTGGTGTGGAATCTCTAGGTACATGTCGGATGTATAAATGTGTGTGCATTGTATTAGCATTTAAGAAGGTTTTTTTTACAAATATTTATTACTTATTTAGTACAAACAATTTAGCAGTGTGCTGTGAGCTCCCAGTCTAACCAGTTAGTGATATGAGTGGGGGAGGGTGGGTGGTAAGCATTGCTGATTTTTTAACTAGTCTAAAGTGAAAATTATTCAGCAAATAGAACATCCAGTAGTGCAAATCCAGTGTGCCTATTTTCTGTATCCCTCTTGAGATCCAGGGAGAGAGGACTTTCCCCAAGGCTGCTGAGACTCTGTCATAAAGCATGCGTTAGAGAAGGCCTTGTTTACTCGCTTACCAGTGATTATTGCAGTGTGAATGAGCTGTACAGTGAAGGAGAGCTGTAGGGAGTACTTTGACACTGCTGTTCCTATGCTACCTTTGAAATCGCGTCTCATGGGTTACTTCGCATCCTGGATTACGTTTTAATAAATGGCGATATTACTGCAGTCTGTTGGTCAGTCACTTCTTGGAATTGGCTGAGAATCGCTCCAGTTTAATTCAGCCTTGTCTTTTGTTCTCCAGGTATGAACACAATAAAACTGGATGTGTTCTGATCAACAGCCTCTGTTTATCCAATGGAGGTAACTGTTATGCTTAGAGTAACGTGATCTGTGCAGAATGAATTGGTGGGTCTTGATCCACTTCCCTGATATCGGTGCCTACATCACCATTGAGACTAACTGCTCCCTTTGTTGGCAGTCTCATCACAGTGCCAAGGGCTGAATGGGCAATAGAAACTGAACCCCCCTCTGACCCACAGAGGGGGTCCCTCCAGGCCAGGGATTAGGCACACTGGTGTAGCAGTGGGGGGACACTTTCACTGCTCTCCCTTTTCTATGGGTTAGTGGAAGGTTTCAGTGCTGTCAGTGCAGGACCTTTCACAACACTAAAATTCACTCTTAAGTGGGGAAAGGGGGGGAATGGCTGGTTATAGAACATAGGAAGGCTGATTAGACTGGACAACAGATACATCTCCCGCCGTTGTTTTATTAGTAGCAGATTGATCCTGTTAATGCAGCTTGTAAGGGCAGATGGTCTCTATTGTGGCACATTTCTGAATGGTGCTGCCACTGAGCAGTAAGAATTTCTTCCCTTCTTTATGACATGTTTTTTGGCCACTCTTTGTGAGAGTAGGTGCCTGTCCTGACTTGGCTGGTTCAGTGCCTTGATGGCATTTGTAGCCTATAACAGTGGCATCGCCGCCTCTGCCAGGCACAAAAATAAATTCTATTAAGAGGTGTTTTAAAAAAAAAAAAAAGACTCAGCCATCCCCATGTAAGGTATTTGTATCTGGCTGTCAGCAAATGCATTCACTGAGGCTGCACAGGTGGGGGGAGACTGGGAAATGTCAGAGCACAATTAAGTAACTGCAGTGTCTGTTTTCTGAAACACTTTCAGGTATTTTCCCAGAAACTCATTACCCCCGGTTCATTCAGAAGGTGAGCTGCGTTGGTCTCTAGTTTTATGAAATCTGGACTCAAGTATCAAGAATAAAACTTCTAGGCATGAGTTTGGGTGTGTGCCGGTTTTGGGTCCTAGACTGTGTCCTTTTCCAGCGACTCTAATTTGTTGGCTTACTTAAAATTATTGCATGTAAATGTTTAGGTGCAGTTAAGGGGGGAGCAATTATTCAGGCCACGTCTACACTAGCGAACTCCCCGGTGCAGCTGCACCTCTGTAAGATCGCTCGTGTAACTGCTCTACGCCGATGGGAGACAGCTCTCCTGTCAACATCATACAACCACCTCCACGAGCGGCAGTAGCTAGGATGGCGGGAGTTCTCCCGCCAATACAGCGCTGGGCACACGACCATGTATGCTGGCAAAACTTATGTCACTCAGGCGGCGGTGTTTTTTCATATCGCTGAGCGACATACGTTTTGCCGCTATAAGTGGTAGTGTAGACATGGCCTCGGAGGACAAGAGTTGTTCAACGTTCTGTTTCGTTGTACCACCGTGTGCTTTGATCTTACCAGAACTTGCAGGGTCAGGTCAGTGTTGGGGTGGAATACCTATTGGAAACACCGAGGTGGTGCGAGCGCTGGGGGTGCTATTCCCTCTGACTCTGCCCAGAGCCAATGGTCTCATCTGGTGGTAGTGGCTGCTATGCTCTTGGACAAGCAGTCTTTCAGAGGAGTCATAAAACTGATGGCCACACTTGGTGCAGTTTAAAAAAAGCTTCCATTTAAAAAAAAAAAAAGTCTTATACACCCAAAATGTGCTCGGCATCTCCAACACACACTAGCCTGGTTACAGTCTGTTCTTGAATTTCTGCTGCTGCTCAGAGTGAAGACTGAGCAGAGCCATGCCAACTTCCACTGCTGTTATTGGGGAAGCCATTGTGTCCAGCTCTGGGCACCACACTTTAGGAAATGGACCAAAAGCAGGTCAATTTCATGCTGCTGGTGCTTTTGGAAAGCTCTGAGCAGCAGCAGAGGCAGGCATTGGAACTCACTGGGGGAGGGGTCAGAGAAACAGATGTCTCCCCATTGCAGCAGCCAGACAGCAGGGGGAGAGGTAGACTAGTGGACACCTTCACTCTTTGCAGTAACTAGCAGGTTCTGGGGTGGGAGGCTGGAAAGAGGGACTGGAAATGCTCCTTCTCCGTACAGTAACAAGCAGGTGGGACTTGGAAGGGGGAAGGGATTCAAATTTATCAAACACCGACTGTCCAGATGCTGATGTGAAAGATGGAGCTTCTGGTAGGAATCCCATCACCTTTCCCATTCTCATTAGTGATGGGTGAGCTGCTCATCCCAACAAGGCTGCTAATCCTTCCCTGACACCACCTCAAAAAAAAAAAAAAAAAAAAAAAAAAAATCTTATTGCCTTCTGGTTACTAGGTGCCTAGTCATTTTCTCAAGTCTTGGCCTTAGTGTCTTTGATCTGAGGTTCAAATGGCCTAAAGAGATCAGCGGCTGAAGGTGCTTTGGTTCAGTGTGTTAATAACTTTGAAAAATCTAGCAGTAATAATGGATTTACTTCAGTGATTGTGGGGAAATGGTGGTTCTGTAAGACTGCTGGCTCATGGGGGCCTGGTAGCTCTGTAGGAAAGGCCCCCTGAACAGGCAAGGAGTCATTGCTGTCTATATGGCATTTAATGGCGTTTTTCTCCTTTCTTCTGCCAAAGATTCTCAAGGATGGTGGCCTACTGTCCCCCATCATCACCCGGCTAATGAACTACTACTTCTTCTCAAGAGGGTGAGTTGGTGTTCTGAGCACTACACACACTGTAGGGGACAACCTTGTTGTGCCAAGTGTATAGATTAGGTAGGAGTATAACCCAGGAAACACTCACTTGTATAAAAGTATTAAGTCATGCGTCCTCTATAGGCTATAGTTACTAGATGGCTACTTGTTCACATATACTTGAGCATGTTCCATCCAGTAGAGGACAGTCGCTCACTGTCATTCCATCCAGTTCATCGGTGGTAGGCAAATGCACCATATTATGCTGAAGATATTCTGAAGTTGAGACAGACTTTACTTGGAAGCACTGTTCATGTCTAAACAACTTATTTCCCTTTCTGATTTGGTGCCTTACACTAGGTCCCACAGCATTGTCCTAAGAAAACTAGAAAAATGTGGTTTTAGATGAAATTACTATAGAGTGGGTGCAAAACTGGTTGAAAGACCATTCAGAGTCATTATCAATAGTTCAGACTGGGGGGTTATATCTATTGGGGTCCAATAGGGGTCCAGTACTATTCAGTCTTTTCATTGATGAATTGGAGAATGAGTGGAAAGTATGCTTATAAAATTTGTGGCTGACTCCAAACTGGGAAGTGTTGCATAGACTTTGGAGGACAGTGTTAGAATTCAAAACGAGTTTGACAAATTGGAGAATTGGTCTGAAATCAACAAGATGAAAATCAGTTAAGATAAGTGCAAAGCAGGAAGGAACAGTCAAATGCACAACTACAAAATAGGGAATAACTGGTTAGGTGGTAGTACTGCTGAAAAATAGCTGTGGGTTATATTGCATCACAGACTGAATGAGCCAATAATGTGATGCAGTTGGTAAAAAAAGACAAACATTCTGGGGTCCATTAACAGAAGTGTCGTATATAAGACATGGGAGGTGATTGTCCCGCAACTGCTCAGCACTGGTGAGGCCTCATCTGAAGAACTGTGTCCAGTTCTGGGCACCACACTTTAGGAAAGGTGTGGACAAATGGGAGAGTCCAGAGGAGAGCAACAAAAATGATTAAAGGTTTAGTAAACCTGACCTGTGAGGAAAATATAAAAAACCTGAGCATGTTTAGTCTTGAGAAAAGACGTCTGAGGGGGGGACCTGATAACAGTGGTCAAATATGTTAAGGTTTGTTATAAAGAGGACAGTGATCAATTGTTCTCCGTGTCCAGTAAGCTAGGACAAAAAGTCCTGCAGCCAGGGAGATTTAGGTTAAATATTAGAAAATACTTTCTAATTATAAGGGAGGTTGTGGAATCCTGTCATTGGAGGTTTTTAAGAACAGGTTGGATAAGCTCTAGATTTACTTGGTCCTGCCTCAGTGTATGGGGCTGGAGTAGATGACTTTTCAATGTCCCTTCCAGACCTATATTTCTATGATTCTTAAAGATGCTGCCTGCAAACAACAAATATAACTCCTTTAAAGACACATCAGTCAGGACTTGGAACAGGAAAAGTCTCAGGATTCCCTCATCTGTAGCCACGCAGAGTTACGGTTTAAGCATTAAGGGTGAAACTTTCACCTTCCTGAAGTCAGTGGCAGTTTTGCTATTGACTTCATTAGGGCCAGGATTTCACCCTAGGTTCAGAATGCCTAGATCAGGGCTCACTACACAAGATCACTTTTTGAATTTAAGATCAACCCAGGATCTACCCCCCCCTCCCCGAGTCCCCACCCCGCTCACTCCATTCCCTCCTCCCTCCATCGTTCGCTCTCCCCCACCCTCACTCACTTTCACCGGGCTGGGGCAAGGGGTTGGGGTGTGGGAGGGGGTGCAGGCTCTGGGCTGGGGCCGAGGGGTTTGGAGTGTGGGAGGGGGCTCCGGGCTGAGCCTGGGGTAGGGGGTTGGGGTGCAGGAGTGAGGGGTGCAAGCTCTGGGAGGGAGTTTGGGTGCAGGAGGGGGCTCCGGGCTGGTACAGGGGATTGGGGTGCAGGAGGAGGTGAGGGGTGTGGGATCTGGGAGGGAGTTTGGGTGCAGGAGGGGGCTCTTGGCTGGTGCAGAGTGTTGGGGTGCAGAAGAGGGTGAGGGGTGTGGGCTCTGGGAGGGAGTTTGGTGCAGGAGGGGGCTCCAGGCTGGGGCAGGGGTGTAGGAGGGGGTGTGAGGTGCAGGCTCTGGCCGAGAGGCGCTTAGCACAGGTGGCTCCTGGCCTGCTGTGGCCCCACGCCGCTCCCCGAAGTGGCTGGCTGCTGGCACGTGTCTGTGGCCGCTGGGAGCCGGGGACAGCGCGCGGAGCCATCTCAGGCCCCCCCCCCATCCCCCCCATGCCCCCGCGGGGCCGCAGAGACATGCCAGCAGCCAGCCGCTTCTGGGAGCCGCGTGGGACCACAGCAGACAGGCAGCCTACCTGAGCCCCACTGCGCCGCCAGACTTTTAGCGGCCGGAGATCGCCATCAACTGGCAGAGGCTCCAGGATCGACCCGTCGATCGTGGGTGACCACTGGCCTAGATCCATTTGATCCCACTGGGATTTGACTTCAGATGCCCCCTTTCTGTGGTGGGTCCCATGCAGTTTACTAGGTTGAGGTTTTTCAGATGTGACCTAAATAAATCAGATTTCCCTCTTTCCACTCACCCCCACCCCCAACACTCAGCAAGGACATTAGAGATCCACAGCTGGTTTTCACACTATTACAATGCTGTTGTACTTGGTTTTCCAGCACTGCATGGGGATGGACAACAACAAAATGACTGTCCTCTCCCACAAACAATTCATTGAAATTAGAACAAACATTTCTCTTCATATTAGATGCTCTGAAACACCTTTCTTTCCCCACTTCGGGATCACTGCTAAATTTGACACTGTCCTTTTAATTTGGATAATTTGGGGTGCTCCAAGATTGTGTATTTTACAAACGAATCTTGTAATCATTTGACACTTTTGCCTTGAAACTAGTTTTTGTGTCTGGTATTAAGTGATGTTATATCCTGTTTATTTCAGGAGGGGATACATGCTGTAAAGATCTTCATGCCTCTCTGAATTTTTTTTCAGACTTGGGGCAGTCTTTGGTCCGTATACGCAGCCTTCAGCGGCGGAATACTGGGACATGTGGACAGCAATCCGGACAAATGATGGAAACCTTGTTGTTGACAGGTATGTTGCTCTCTAATTTCCTTGTCTGTTGATGTCTCGCACCAGCTCATCCCTGTATTTCCAAACTGAGAGCCATGGAGCACTTACTGGTGGTCTGCAGAGAGCTGCCTGGTCACATAAGAACACAAGAGTGGCCAATGCCTGGTGCTTCATGGGAATAAACAAGTGATCCATCACCTGTCGTCCAGTCACAGCTCTGGCAGTCAGAGGCTTAGGGACACCTGAAGCATGGGGTTTGTCACTGATCATCTTGGCTAATAACTGTTCTCCATGAACTTATCTAATTTTTTTAACCCCCTTGCAATGAGTTGCACGGGTTGACTCTGCATTGTGTAAAGTAGTACTTCCTTATGTTAGTTTTAAACCTGCTGCCTATTAATTTTATTGGGTGGTTCTTGTGTTATGTGAAGGGGTAAATAACACTTACTTTCTCCACATCATGCATGATTTTATAGACCTCTATCATATTCCCCCCTTAGTCGTCTCTTTTTTAAGATGAACAATCCCAGTCTTTTTAATCTTTCCGTCTATGGAAGCTATCCCATTCCCCTAACCAATTTTGTTGCCCTTCTTTGTACCTTTTCCAATTCTAATATCTTTTTTGGAGATGAGGCGACCAGAACTGCACACAGTATTCAAGGTGTGGGAATACCATAGATTTATACAATGGCATTCTATATTGTCATCTTATCTATCCCTTCCCTAATGGTTCCTAACATTCTGTTAGCTTTGTTTGACTGCTGCTGCACATTGAGGAAATGTTTTCAGAGAACTGTCCACGATGACTCCAAGATCTTTCTTGAGTAGTAACAGCTAATTTAGACCCCATCATTTTGTATGTATAGTTTGGATTATTTTTTTCCAATGTGCAGTACTTTGCATTTATCAACATTGAATGTCATCTGCCATTTTGTTGCTTAGTCACCCAGCTTTGTGAGATCCCTTTATAAGACTTCTTAGTCAGCTTTGGACTTAACTATCTTGAGTAATTTAGTATCGTCTGGAAACTTTGCCACATCGCTGTTTACCCTCTTTTCCAGGTCATTTATGAATACGTTGAACAGCACAGGTCCCAGTACAGATCCTTGGGGGGCCTTGCTATTTACTTCTATCCATTTTGTAAACTGACCATTTATTCCTGCCCTTTGTTTCCTGTCTTTTAACCAGTTACTGATCCATGAGAAGACCTTCCCTCTTATCTCATGACAGGTCACTTTGCTTAAGAGCCTTTGATGTGAGACCTTGTCAAAGGTTTTCTGAAAGTCCAGGAACACTGTGTCAACTGGATCACCCTTGTCCACCTGCTTGTTGACCCCCTCAAAGTATTCCTATAGATCGGTGAGGCATGATTTCCCTTTACAGAAGCTGTGTTGACTTTTCCCCAACATAGCCTGTCCATCGATGTGTCTGATCATTCTGTTCAATATCGTTTCAACCAATTTGCCCTGGTACTGATCTTAGGTTTACCAGCCCGTAATTGCCAGGATTGCCTCTGGAGCTTTTTATAAAAATTGGCCTTACATTAGCTACCCTCTAGTCATCTGGTATAGAGGCTGATTTAAGCGAAAATTCACATACCCCAGTTAGTAATTCTGCTGTTTCACATTTGAGTTCCTTCAGAACTCTTGGGTGAATCCCCTCGTCCTGTTGACTTATTACTGTTTAATTTATCAGTTTGTTCCAAAACCACCTCTATTGACCCCTCAATCTGGGACAGTTCCTCAGATTTGTCACCTAAAAAGAATGGCTCAGGTGTGGGACTCTCCCTCACATTCTCTGGAATGAAGACTGATGCAAATAATTCATTTAGTGTCTCCACAAAGGCTTTGTCTTCCTTGAGCCCTCCTCCAGGCAGTGAAAGAAGACCCTGAATACCTATAGAAATAGCTGGAATCAAGGAGGAGAGGCTAGGCTATCTGTACTAGCCAACGTAGCTGTTGGCATGTGGATGTTGCCCCGCTATAAATGGGATTGAGGTTTGGAGAGGAGATGGGCCGTGCAGTTGTGAATGGGGAGGGGAGGACGTGGTCCACAGGAAGATCTGAGGCATGGTCCACACTGTGAAAGCATTTGACAAGCTCTGCTCTATAGGAGTGGTAAAATTGCATGAACATTCCTGTGGATGATGGAAAGTACCAAAGTGTGATCTGGGGGCCAGGAATGCCTGAGATCTAGCTCTGCCACTGACTTTTTCTGTGGCTTTGGACAAGTCCATTTAAACTAGCCCAAGGGGGGAAATGGGCTTGTGCTTTTTTTCTTTTTCTTGCTCATGTATGATGTATGTAGCTTGACTTTATTTTTCTTCAGAATAAGTTAGGGGTTCCTGCTTGTGGTTTACCTTTGAATAACGGCTGCCAAGTTTGGTCCTCGCTGATTTGGTTGGAGGCTTTTCTTGGACAACACAGAGATGTGGAATGGGAGCTGTCTTGGCCCTCAGTTTAATCAGTAACGGGGAAGGGAGTATTAAATCATCAATGCAAGACCTTTTCTTCCAGCTGTTTGTTCAGGAGGTGTTTGAGTCAAATAAGTGTTAATGAAAGGAAACAAGCAAAAGTTGTAATCAGAATAAAAATCACCTCCCTCCTCAGTTAATTGGATTTCACTTCTGTGGTATCTTTGGCATAAATCTACTAGTTCTCTAGTCATGCCTAGTGTCTTCTAGGAAAAATGTAACCTCCCCCCCAAAACTCCCCCCCAAGAAAAATACCCTTTTTATTAATAAAATTAGTAATAATCCCTTTCAGGCCTTCAGTATATATAATGAGGAAACAAAATGGGGAAGAAACCCAATGACTTTTTCCTCTGCTGCTCATCTCTAACTACTGTCTCATTTTCTACATCTAAAGAATGGGGCTAATACATACTTCACTCCCTTGTAGAGAGGCTGTGACTAGCAAATTTGCACCTGTACTAGCTTGTGTGTGTGTGTGTGTAGCTGGAGTTCTGCACACTTGGCACATGCATTGCAATATATTCCTGTCATGTCTCCTTAGCATGAAACTTGATTCAAAATTTTAACAAGAAATTCAGTGCAGAAATCTCTCCTGTCGCATTATGTTTGAATGTTCATTGTGCATTTACCTTCCCAGTTGAACGTTGCTTTGTCACGGTGCCTGCGTTGCCCGTCCCTGCTGCGGTGTACTGCGTGCCTCCATTGCTAGAGGACGGAAGAACCAGACTAACTCTCTAACCATGGCCCAGATAGGTTGCCTTCAGTAAACGGGAACTGGCTATACTGCAATTGGTTGTTTATAGTAAATCTAGCTTCTTTTAGTAGGATTTGAGCCCGGACCAAACAAGGAGGGTGAAAGAGGATTATTGGGATTGGCCCAGATGGCTGCGTTATCCAGTTCTGCTAGTTAAGTCCAATGCAGCCAAGACAAGGCAGGGATGGGAGCAGAGTGGGTTTTGTGAGCCAGGTTCATAGTCTAGAAACCCCATTCACATCTCCTGCCCTGCATTAGGTACTGAGGACTTTCCGTGGATTTTGGCCGATCGTGATGTGAATTTTGCACTCCCTGGCGCTGTATGTTCAGTAAACCTAACTAATGTGGATGTCCATGTTTGGATGGGTCTCTGCAACCAGAACAACTGGAAGCCTTGTTTTTAAAATGCAAGTTTTAGTTCCTGTAAGAAAATGTTGTGGCCCTTGTAAAACAGCATTGCAGCTCTCCGATCGAGAGCCCCGGCTCTGAGTAGCTGGCTGTCACTGAGAGGAGGGGGGTTTAGAAGTATTTGGAGTTAACGTTTTAACAGTAAGAGAGAGAGATCCAAATTGGCTTTACATTAGTGATTATATTTCCTCTCTCACATGCCCTCTCCCTGTGAAGGTGCCTTACTACCATGTCCTCTTCTGTAGTAAATTGAAACCACTTCCTACCTTGGTGAAAAGGCAACACAGAGCCCAGTGTACTGCCTGTAATATGAACCCCAGAGTTTTCAGATCTGTCTGCGACTCAGTTTCCTCCATTGAGGTAGTACAAGAATGCCAGCACAGTAGAGAGATCTCATTTCAGATGTTGGATTCCTAGTTTTGCATTGATGGCTGGAATAGAGCACTTCGGGGTTTTTTTAAAGCAGCCTTGTGGTAACCAATAGCAGTGAGCTCAGTTACAGCCCTCGGCCTGCAGCCCGGGGGCGTGTGAGGAGGGAGTTTGTGCTTCACAGTGGTAATCAAGCTGCATATGTGGAAATAATAGTTGAGTCTTGTACGTTTAAAAGCAGGTTTGTACTTCTGTAATGTAGAGCTAAAGTACTTCAGCAGGGTAGGTTGGTACCATTATCCCCATTTACTGTTGGTATCACTGAGGCCCAAGGTCCAGTCCCATGACTTGGGCCTGGTCTATGCTACAGAGTTAGGTCGACGTAAGGCAGCTTCTGTCGACCTAATTATGTCAGTGTACATGCTACAGCCTTGCTCCTGCTGATGTAAGTGCCCGACTACACCGACGACATAACTCCACCTCCACGAGAGGCGTAGGGCTTATGTCGGTGTAGTTAGGGCGACACAGTATCTGTAGACGCTGTGGGTTATGTTGGCAGTCATTCTTGTCAATTTCATGGCACCCTGCTGGAGCTGTGAAATTGATAAGAAAACCAGGTTCCCAGCTTGGGCTGTCATCCCAGGGTAGGTGGGGGCTTAGAGCCTGGCTGCCGCCGGGCTCCCTGCTCCCAGCCAGGCTGCTCCCCAGTCTCTCTGTTCCCCCCACTGGGCTGCTGCCTGGACTCCTGGCTCTGGCTCCGAGCTGGGCTGCCATCCGGGCTCCTGGCTCCGAGCTGGACAGCTGCCCAGGTTCTCTGTTCCCCGCTGGGAGCCCTGCAGCCGCCTGGGTTCCGGGTAGGGAGGCCCCTGAATCTTGTTGGCCTGGAGAACTAATGCTTGATGTGGCCCAGCAGAATTCAGTGTAGGGCAGCTTTGCTCTTTGGTCTCAGTCCAATCCTAGGGGACACATGACCACAGCACACCATGGCAATCTCAGCAGAGAGACCAAGGCCTGCGTGGCCCTGGAGACAGAAGTTCCCTCTACCATTTAGAGCTGGTTTCTCCAGGGCAGGGTTGAGACGTGCCCTCTGAGCAGTAAAAGGGATGCCTGCACCTATTCTGGGGACAGAAGATTTCAGTCTCCAGGCTTCTGAATCCAGCAGCTTTCACCAGCACTACAGAGTCATGGGGAGAGGCGAAGAGAGGAAAATACTGCTCTTCAGTTACCTGCAGCCTGTCCAGGTAACTGACACAGATTCCAATCTGATTCCGTGCTGCTGTTGGATGACATGATCGTGGGCAAGTCTTTACTGCTAATCCTTGTTAGACCAATTCTGAAAGTGTAGGCTTAAAATGTCCCTTTGTTTGATCAAGCCCTGTCATCTCTCTAATAAGTCACTTGTTCTTTAGTATTTTACAGTATATAAATCAAAGAAAGAAGCACAGAGACCGTTGGGTTGGGGCTCTGACATCCACCTCTGTTCCATGTAAGTAGGAAATAGTTTCCTTTGAGTTATTAGTTTGGGAAAATACCTTGACCAGTGTCGTAACTGGCCTGCAGAGTCCAAGCCTCCAAGCACGGCACTTGATGCAAGACCTTTCCACTTTCACACTGGGACCAGCCAGGATTTTAGTCCCATGTGACACTGGAGTGTATGTTTGCCCCCTTGCAGGACTGTCCCTTACCGCTTGGATTTTTTTCTACACATCCTTGTTGGAGTTGCCAAATGCAGGGACTGGGACCCAAGGGCCCCTGCTGGCGTTGAAGTTTTGGAGTTGCCAGGATATCAGCCCTGCTTGCTGTCTACTGCTAGTTGTAAATGCCATGGCAAAATGGCAGAAGTGAGTTCTTGGAAGGGATTTGAATGAGTCATGGGGGCGATTTGGTGAAGTAGTTTAGGGAGGGCCAGTAGTGTGGACGAATGCACAGACGTGAGTGGGAGAAGGGAACAAAGACTGGCAGCAGTGGTTCAGGGAGGGGAATGAGTGATAGAGCCTGGAGTGCGAGGAAAGGGAGCTTGAACTTGATCCACAGGCACTGGGGAGCCAGTGGCAGGATTGTAACCAGTGTAATTCTTGTGTAAGCCAATTCCTTTGAGGCACCTTGGATCCTATTGCAGATCTCTAACACCTAGTGGGGGTGTCAGGTTTGCCCTGAAAAGCCTAGGCACTTCTCAAACTTGGGAGACTCTTCAGGCCCCCAGGGAAAGGTTGGGTGCCGTTTGGGGTGGGGATGTTCATTTCAAAGGAACCTGCCTTGAAGATAGAGAAGCATCTTCAATCTCCTATAGCCTCCCCTCTAGAGCTTCCTGTGACTTTATTATAGGTCATTTGTTTAATCTGATTAGTCTTGTTACATGGGGAGGAGGGAGCTTGGGGAGGAGGGAGCTTGCTGAGACAGTTGCTTAGCTGTGTGTAATGTGCTTTGGGGAAGGACATTAGGAATGTTACAATCCGACTTAGTGTATTCTCCCAGTGTACTGTCATTCCCCGCCTTCAACTGCTCTGTTAAACAGCTGCAATATCAGCCCCCAGCCCCCTGAGATGGCTGCATTTCAGTGGAGGGTGGAGAACCTCTGTGCACCCCCACATCTACCTCGGAGGATTTGAGATCCAAGGGGGAAAAGGGCTAGAGCAGTGCAAAGTATAAGGGAGTTGCCCTTGGCAAGGAAAAATGAGATTCCTTTAGAGCTCTGGGTGGGCATCTGAAGCTGCTCACAGCGTGTGCGTTCTGAACTCTTGAACTAGGGCTGAGGAAGTCAGGCCTCGGCTGTGCCTAGGTTTGGTACCAGTACTATTATGGTTGCGGGGAGACTTTTTTTTTTTTAAACTGATTCCAGTTAAAGCTATCCAATCTGATAGCTTTCTTTGATAGGATAACGAGTCTTGTGGATAAGGGAGAAGCTGTGGATGTGGTATACCTAGACTTTAGTAAGGCATTTGATACGGTCTCGCATTATATTCTTATCGACAAACTAGGCAAATACAATTTAGATGGGGCTACTATAAGGTGGGTGCATAACTGGCTGGATAACCGTACTCAGAGAGTTGTTATTAATGGTTCCCAATCCTGCTGGAAAGGCATAACGAGTGGGGTTCCGCAGGGGTCTGTTTTGGGACCGGCTCTGTTCAATATCTTCATTAACGACTTAGATATTGGCATAGAAAGTACGCTTATTAAGTTTGCGGATGATACCAAACTGGGAGGGATTGCAACTGCTTTGGAGGACAGGGTCATAATTCAAAATGATCTGGACAAATTGGAGAAATGGTCTGAGTTAAACAGGATGAAGTTTAACAAAGACAAATGCAAAGTGCTCCACTTAGGAAGAAAAAATCAGTTTCACACATACAGAATGGGAAGAGACTGTCTAGGAAGGAGTACGGCAGAAAGGGATCTAGGGGTTATAGTGGACCACAAGCTAAATATGAGTCAACAGTGTGATGCTGTTGCAAAAAAAGCAAACATGATTCTGGGATGTATTAACAGGTGTGTTGTGAGCAAGACACGAGAAGTCATTCTTCCGCTCTACTCTGCTCTGGTTAGGCCTCAACTGGAGTATTGTGTCCAGTTCTGGGCACCGCATTTCAAGAAAGATGTGGAGAAATTGGAAAGGGTCCAGAGAAGAGCAACAAGAATGATTAAAGGTCTTGAGAACATGACCTATGAAGGAAGGCTGAAAGAATTGGGTTTGTTTAGTTTGGAAAAGAGAAGACTGAGAGGGGACATGATAGCAGTTTTCAGGTATCTAAAAGGGTGTCATAAGGAGGAGGGAGAAAACTTGTTCACCTTAGCCTCTGAGGATAGAACAAGAAGCAATGGGCTTAAACTGCAGCAAGGGAGGTCTAGGTTGGACATTAGGAAAAAGTTCCTAACTGTCAGGGTGGTTAAACACTGGAATAAATTGCCTAGGGAGGTTGTGGAATCTCCATCTCTGGAGATATTTAAGAGTAGGTTAGATAAATGTCTATCAGGGATGGTCTAGACAGTATTTGGTCCTGCCATGCGGGCAGGGGACTGGACTCGATGACCTCTCGAGGTCCCTTCCAGTCCTAGAATCTATGAATCTATGACAAGCAGTAAAACGCTTAGTGGCCACAGCTGCTTTGGTATAAAGGTGCCTTATAATGGTATAACTTGCTCTCATTCCTGTACAGAAATAAGCCTATAGCTCAAGAAGGCACGTTTATACCAAGAACTGCACCCACCCTAAGGGGGTTGTGCTGCTTTAACTGTATTGGTATGAAGTGTTTACAGTCTATGTGAGCAGACAAGCCCTTAAGGGCCTGACTTTCCTCTTCAGCGTGCAATGGTCTCACTCTTGAGTTTTCACTTGTGTGCAGTCTGTGCACTCAGCCCAGCCTTGCATGTTACACTTTGACTATCTAGGGGGAAACTGCAAGGCACATGCTTGACACAACTAATCAATCCTGTCACTTTCAGGAGCAGTGAACTCTCACCCCCCTCAAGTACTATGTAAAGGAAGGAGGAGTACTTGTGGCAACTTAGAGACTAACAAATGTGTTTAAGCATAAGCTGTGTGCTAGATGCCTGCTGTGCTGGCCATGCTTCCTGGCTACCGCACAACCTAGTGAAAAATACCCCCCTCAGACTAGTTGTAAACACTCATTGTGCCTTTTTGAGAATATACTTTCAAGGCAGAAAGGTTCTCACATCTTCAGTGCTGCTGGCTTTAATGAGGGATTTCTTGCATGGGTAAAGGTACTGTGCATGTGGACAAGTTTGTGGATGGAAGCTGTTTGTGTTCTTCCCGTTTGCAGTGCATCTAATCTATGGGCCCTTGGATCCTGTGAATCCATATCCCGAGTTTCTTCAGCTCTACAGGTAAGTCTCATGGTCACCTTTTAGGCACAGCTAGAGACTGATTTTTGATGCAGTGGCTGCTTTATTGAAAGCACTGGAAGTCACCGGTTGCTGGGGTAGTTTCAGCACTTCTCAAAACACCACTCATTTGAGATGAGTTTAGGATCTGAACTAATCATCCATTTGAAAATGACAGCGTTAGACTTTTTTTCATCTCTGTAGGAGATCATTAAACTTTTCAGAGTGTTTCAGTACGTAACCAGGAATAACTGGCAATCTCCCTGGGCTGAATGTGTATTTGTAAAGAGAATTTAAGTTAGTTTGGAAGAATCTGTCAAGGGCAGAGGAGAGTTCTAGTCTGGTGTGGATTCAGCTAAGGAATAGGTTTGGGGTAAAATATAGTCTGAGCAGGAGCTTAAATTTGTAATTGATCTAATGGCTGGGATTGTTCCAGCCCTCCCTATTAATGATTAAGTAAAACATGCCTGAAAAGTGCTTTAAACCTTTGCTATAAATTGAACGAGCAGCTCTCTTCCTGAGGTTGTTTCTGGCAGTGGACGCTTTAGTTGGGCTCTCACTCAGTCTAAGGGCACGTCTTCACTACCCGCCGGATCGGCGGGTAGCAATCGGTCTATCAGGGATCGACTTATCGCGTCTAGTGAAGACGCGATAAAATCGATCCCCGATGGCTCTGCCGTCGACTCCGGAAATCCACCACGGCAAGAGGCGGTAGCGGAGTCGACGGCGGCGCGGCAGTGGTCGACTTGCCGCTGTCCTCACAGCCAGGTAAGTCGACCTAAAATACGCCACTTCAGCTACGCTATTCACAACCCCCCGCTGTAGTGTAGACCTAGCCTAAGGGACATCGAACTACACTAGAACCCATATGGTGTATCATCAAACTACAACCCAGACTGTAAGGCAGTGGTTCTCAACCAGGGGTATATATCAACTCATCTAGATATTTGCCTAGTTTTACAACAGGCTATATAAAAAGCACTAGCAAAATGAGTACAAACTAGGGCTGTTGTTTAATCAGTTAACTTGTGATTAACTCAAAAAATTAATCACGATTAATCACAGTTTTAATCGCACTGTTAAACAGAATAGAAATTGAAATTTATTAAATATTTTGGATGTTTTTCTACATTTTTAAATGTATTGATTTGAATTACAATACAGAATACAGTGTACAGTGCTCACTTATTTATTTTTTTATTACAAATATTTGCTAAAAAAAATTTCAATTCACCTAATACAAGTACTGTAGTGCAGTCTCTTTATCATGAAAGTTGAACTTACAAACGTACAAAAAAAACTGCATTCAAAAACAAAACAATGTAAAACTTTAGAGCCTACAAGTCCGCTCAGTCCTACTTCAGCCAATCGCTCAGACAAATAAGTTTGTTTACACTTGCAAGAGATAATGCTGCTGCCTTCTTGTTTACAATGTCACCTGAAAGTGAGAATAGGCATTTGCATGGCACTGTTGTAGCCAGTGTTGCAAGATATTTACATGCCAGATGCGCTAAAGATTCATGCATCCATGCTGATGACGGGTTCTACTTGATAACGATTCAAAGCAGTGCAGACTGACGCATGTTCATTTTCATCATCAGAGTCAGATGCCACCTGCAAAAGGTTAATTTTTTTTTTTTTGGTGGTTCTGGTTCTGTAGTTTCCACACCAGTGTTGCTCCACACCTCGTCCCTCTCAGATTTTGGAAGGCGCTTCAGAGTCTTAAACCTTGGGTCGAGTGCTGTAGCTCTCTATAGAAATCTCACATTGGTACCTTCTTCCTGTTTTGTCAAATCTGCAGTGAAAATGTTCTTAAAACGAACAACATGTGCTGGGTCATCATCTGAGACTGCTATACCATGAAATATATGGCAGAATGCAGGTAAAAGAGCAGGAGACATACAATTCTCCTCCAAGGAGTTCAGTCACTAAGTAATTAATACATTATTTTTTTAACAAGCATCATTAGCATGTCCTCTGGAACGGTGATACAAATGTTTAACGTATCTGGCACGTAAATACCTTGCAACACTGGCTACAAAAGTGCCATGTGAAGGCCCTGTTCTCACTTTCAGGTGACATTGTAAATAAGAAGTGGGCAGCATTATCTCCTGTAAATGTAAACAAACTTGTTTGTCTTAGCGATTGGCTGAACAAGAAGTAGGACTGGGACTTGTAGGCTCTAAAGTTTTACACTGTTTTGTTTTTTAGTTCAATTATGTAACCAAAAAAATGTTTGTAAATTGCACTTTCACAATAGAGAATGCACTACAGTACTTGTATGAGGTGAATCGAAAAATACTATTTATCATTTTTACAGTGTAAATATTTGTAATAAAAATATAGTGAGCACTGTACACTTTGTATTCAGTACTGTAATTGAAATCAATATATTTAAAAATGTAGAAAAATCCAAAAATATTTAAAGAAATGGTATTCTATTGTTTAACAATGCGATTAATCGCGATTAATTTTTTTAATCGCTTGACAGCCCTAGTACAAACTAAAATGTAATGCAGACAATGACTTGTTTCTATGTCCCTACTATACACTGAAATGTCAGTACAGTATTTATATTCCAATTGATTTTTTTTGGCACAGTGCCTGGCAAAAAATACAGGAGCGATATAAAAGCATGCAGACTAAGTGGGCCATAATGTAATGCCCATGCTAATGGAGGTCCCCCTTTGGTTAAGAATGGCCACACAGGATCACAAGAGATCTTATTGCAGTTGTAGGGACCACTCCACCTCTTGGAGCAGTCTTGAAGCTTAGGCTAGGTCTACACTGCAGCGGGGGTCCGACCTAAGATACGCAACTTCAGCTACGTGAATACCGTAGCTGAAGTTGCGTATTTTAGGTCGGCTTACCTAGCGGTGAGGACGCGGGAAAGTCGACTGCTGCCGCGCTGCCGCCGACTCCGCTGCCGCCTCCTGCCGAGGTGGATTTCCGGAGTCGACGGCAGAGCGATCAGGGATCTATTTTACCGCGTCTTCAGTAGACGCGGTAAGTCGATCCCCGATAAACCGATTGCTACCCGCCGGATCGGCGGGTAGTGAAGACAAAGCCTTAGTCTGATTACTTGTCTACTCCACTCCCTGTACTTCAGATTTGGTGCCTGCCTCTCTATGGAGCATGCAGTTACTAGTTGTTGCATTCTTTCAACAGGAAAGTGCTTCCTATGTCTACAGTCTCTGTTCTGGATGACCACATTAGCCACTATCCACAGCTTGAAGATCCTATGGGCTTCCTGAATGCATATTTGAACTTCATCAACTCCTTCTGAGCAGCAATTTGGTCTTTCCCTCTCATGCTTTGCCTCAGTGTTGTTTACTTTATGAGCCAGGGTGCTTTTATTTCCAGACCTGACACTTTCCTGTTCTGTGCAGAGTGATCTTTGGGTATGTTAGACTACTGTATACGTGTAAGGAACTGAACCTTTGAACACTGGGAAGGATTAACCTAAAGGGAGGCGTGAAAGACAACGTGCACATCCAAGGGAAGTTACAGGATACAGATAGTAGTTCCTAGGCCAGAGGGCACAGTTGGGAACTAGTGGTGGGGAGGAGGGATGGCACTGCTAATCATGCTATTCCAAGACTCCTTCCCTGTCCTTGGGGCCAGAAGAAGCCCAGCCTATCCCAGGAAGCCAGTACCCCATTTACAACCACATGCCAATTAGTTTGTTTCCAGAACAGTAAGCGGCACAGTAGATCTTTCTCTTCTCTGAAAGTCCATTTAACTGAGCTACTCTATAGACAAGCTTTAAAATGGGAAAATACCTACATTATAAAGATGTGAACTAGTAATTAGTTGTCAGGCCTTGTTACCTAATTCTTCCTTTGAAGGGCTTGTCTACACATTGACTATACTGCTCTAGTTAGGGCAGCAAAATCCCCTTCTTGTGAATAGTTATACTGTGGTGTGAGTGCTCATCGTGGTAGAACTGTCTACAGAAGGGCTTTTACTAGCACAGCATCTCCCCTGACTAACCCCGTTGTGCCAGTAAAATGTAAGTGTGGAACAGTCCTAAAAGGCAAGTTTCCTTAACCACCTAACCTCTATTATTAGTACTCAACTCCATAATGCAATAACAAGGTGCAAATTAAAATGCATTGTAGCCTCACCAGTGTGTCTTGGAAGAGATGTGCTCTACTGTAGCATACAGTGCCAGAATCAGCCTGAAGCATAAAGTCAAGAGGGCTCTTTACTTGAAGTGTTATTTTCAGATAAATTGTGTAGTATACACATAGCTTAACAATCCTAAGACTGATTGCCAATATTAAAGCAATAACTACCTAAAACCACAGGGAATTATAAAAGATATTAAAAACAAGTTTAAAAAACCCTGAAGTACTGGCTATGCTGCATATAGAGACTTTATGCGACCTCATACTACGGAAAGTAGTATTTTTCCTAAAGAGTTGCAAGTCCTCCCCTTAAAAGGGACCACATTTAACTCAATTTTAGGCTAAAGGGTCAGAAAGAAGGTTCAGAACTAAAGTCATGTCATACTTCTAAACTTTAGTTATTTGTTCCAACATTGAGGTTGTATGGCTTTCACACAGCACCAGAGGCAGAAACATTACAAAATTGATTGTAAAGTCAAGTTGGCAGGGGGACTGAGAACCACTGCTTTTTGCAACTGACCAGATTTCTAGTTTCTAGCATCCCATCAAGAGGAAAGGTTTCCAATATGGGCTGCTTGTGCTGTACTGAACTGAGGTTTATCAGTGGTCAACCCAGCTGGCAGAGTTATTTTCCCAAGTGATCAACAATACTATACTATCAGTTGCTATGGCAAAACTTTTAAAGATTCTATTTTATTAGCAATTCAACTAAAATTCCACAACTTGAAACTGGAATGATCAATGTTTATTTTCTGTTAATAAAAATCTGTTTTGACAAAAGTCTGATTCCAGTTTGTTTTTATCCCCTACCAAGTCTTGTAAGGTCCACAGATGCAATCAGTCAGAGGAACATATAACTGATGACCAGGGTGGGGGTGAGACCCAGCATTAAGTGTATGTTACAGAGACGAGCCAGAGCTGCCATTACTGCAACCTCATACAAAATGACAAAGAATAAAAACTCCATGCAGAAGGTCAGACAGGACAGAGTCAGGCTGTTTGAGATCCTTGAGGTGAAATTCCCCTGCAGGTATTAATAGCAGCATGACTTAGCCTACAGAGGCCAAGATGACATCTACTGGTGTTTCATCCTTGCTCCTGACAGTCACCTGCATGGTCACTCCATCTCCTAATGCCAGCCTGGATCTCACCAGCACATCATAGCCACCTCTGTACACACCTGGGGACAAAGAGCAGGATTTTGCAGAGTAGATTAACAGTGAAATAGCTCCAGTAGTTACCCTTCAGTGACTCAAAGCCCAACCTGTGAACCTGACAGCTGTACAGCCGCAGCCTAGATAATGCAAGAATTAGTTAAAGCTGCAGCCACCTACAGAATGGAGCACATGCTTTCAGCTAAGTAACAAGATTCAGACAGACACCCTCCTTAAAGACTGCTAATGTCAAATAGATTCAGGTTTAAGATGCGGGACACAGTGGATTAAACACAGGGCTAGCACCTGAAGCCCAGGCCACTCCAAAGAGGTAGTGATCATTCCTGCTACATGCCCATAAGCAGAGCTGCTCTGGGTTCTAAGCCACAGCTGAGAAAGGAAGAGCCTGTCAGGACTCACTGTAGCCTTTCCTCCTACTGCTGTGTCCCTAGAGACATTAAAGCAACCTTGGAGAATTACCCTTTTCCCTAAGGGTTAGGGCTCCACGCACAGAACTATGGATTGTGTTCCAAACCCTATTTAATAGTCACTGTATATACAAACTTCCACTGGAGGCACTAGGAATTCTGTACACAGAGCAGATACAGAATCTGACCCCTTAGAACTAGATACTATAGTTTTAATGCAATTTTGTATTTTACTGTTAATAGAATAAGACAGAGTAGAAATAAGCTGAGCCTTTCCAATTTCATGGATCCCCAAAATGTGTGAGGAACAGGGAGTGTGCTCACCAAATACAAGTGCCTGGAGTGGTAGGGCAGGTTTTTAGTGAGCAGGAAGGTGCACTAGGAAACAGAAGTGCTCTGGGGTGTTCTGGCCTGCCCCTGGAGATGGGTAGGGAGCTTAGTTTAAGCATCTTGGCTGCAGGTCCTTTCACAAAGGGGTTTAATACACCCTGCTGACAAAAAGCAGCAAGGAAAGAAAGGATGGAAAGGTCTAGTCTGAGGTGCACCCAACACAGCATCCTGTAAAGGCAACATGCTGTTGTACATAGTTCTGTAATCCGTTCTCTCTCCGTATTTGAAAACACAATCTCTTGGCCCCCGGGAAATTGCAGTGTAATAAGTTTGTGTTGCAGAGGAGTATGGAAACAAACCCATCAGTGGTGGATGCTTACCAGCTAGATACAGCGTGTGGGAATTTTTGTTCTCTGGCACTTTATCGGACCTCTCACATGGCTGCATGCCCAGGAACTTGATGATGTTACCGACAGCTTCTGCATTGAGGTTTAAAGAGAGAAAAAAAGGTTATTTTCACCTAGTCTGTTTACATTTTGATGCCAAGTTTCCTGTGAAACTTTAATTCAGTTAGAGAACATGTTCTGAGCATGACTTAGGGTTTAACCAATCTAGCTCACTAACTGGAGTGCGAGGCCTCAGGGACCTGTCAACCTTTCCTTACCTCTTCCCCCATCACAAATAGTCACTGAAGAGTGCAACTTTCCCCCAAGCCACTACTTTTCAGAAGGGAGATGCAGTTTCCAAACCCATCACTGCAGCACACAGCCATGCAGCTGCCACACTCTGGGTACTCAAATTTACCAGGCCCCAGAAGGATCTTTCTAAACTAGCATAAAAAGCCTTTCCCTGAACACCGCACACGTTGTTTCCACAGCTGGGCAGAGTCCCGTCTGGGTTACCAGGGGGAGAAGGGATCATCTCACCATCAAGGGTTTTAATTGAACTGAGAGCAAAGGTTTCCTCTTTCTCGAAGTCATCGCCTACTTCCTCCCAGGCAGCTGCGAAGTTGGGCTTTAGGACCTTCTGAATATGATCTGACACGGTTACCTCCAGATCTTCCAGCTGGCAGAGAAACAAGGGAGAATTTAGGCTGCATAGAATCACACACAAAAGGATCTTCACCTTATGGTACGTCTAACACTTGGAGCTGGAGGTGTAATTTCCATCTCCGGCAGATGTACTCACGCTAGCTCAGCTCGAGCTAGTGCACTAAAAACAGCAGTGCTGCCTGAGAAGGGTCTCAGTTGGGACTGTACTCAGGGCGGCAAGCCCATCCTGCTGCTCACACCACCACAGCAACACTTTATTTTTACCACACTAGCTTGACCAGAATTAACGCACATACATCTATGCAGCTGCAACTGTCACCTCCAGCTTGAAGTGCAGACATACGCTTACAGAGCGGGGAGGAAGACAGCAGCATAACTGGTACAGCCCCAGTACACTAGACTCATTTCACAGGATAGCTGCAGTTTAACATGTGCACGAAGGCCCTAGAAAGTAGAGGCAAAATAATGCTTATGGGATTTATTAGCAAGGCTTAAGACTTTTAAAACAAATGTGAGTGAAATGAGCTCCCTAGTAGAGGTGCCATCCAAGAAGCATGCTCAGTTACTACAACTGGAGGTCACGTTCTAGATCCTATGATAAATCTAGGGGAAGTTACCTTGCAAGAAGCCAAGAGCACAAGGGAAGACTGAGGAGTTACTGTGTATGCCAACACATGCACCTCGCTGAACAGAGTTAAGCCACAGGGAGCTTCTAATCTAGAATGTAGACATGACACAAGAAAGAGTGCAGGCAAACAAAGTAGGGGAGGGGAGGGTTGGACAGGGTCCCACAAATAAGATTAAAGTACACAAATGGAGTCACCGCACAAAGATTTGGCAGAAGCGAGGTTTTAGGAGGGACCTGAACAAGGCAAAGGGTGAACAGCTGGAACGATTTTGGGACGCGTTCCAGGCAGGAGGGTAGAAGAAACGAGTGGGGGGGCAGGGAAGACACAAAAGGAGACTACGGCAGAGCGATGAGAATCCCACAGGAACAGGAAGACACGTACACGTTAGGTACAGCAAACAAGACTGAACTTACCACATATTCATCGTCATAGCCATCACCCTCTGGCACCCCTGTGTTTGGGTTGCAGTCTCGGACTGTAAATTTCATTGTGCAGCTGAAAGTACAAGCGACTGGGAAAAGGGGAGAGAATCAAGAGCATGTAATTTCTTTTGTCTAAACTGAGTGCTGAAGCTCTCCTTTCCCATAAAGGGAATAGCAATAGCACCATACCGATGATCTCCTCCCCAAGATACAGATGTAGCAGGTTCCCCAGGTAGCCTGGGAATTAACACCACAATTTAGAGAGAGAGAGAGTTTATTGAGGAATTTTACACTAAATTTAGGGTGAGGGAAGTTTCCCAGACAGGGAATATGCAGAAATTAAAGCATATTGGGACCAGCCAATGCCCTTTAAGACTTTGGAGTCAGATCAGATAGGTGTTCATAGCCATTAGAAACCGCTGCAATGTTCTCTTGCCATACAGACTATGATCTAGAAACCTGAACCCCACTTCAGTGGTCCAGCCTAATTCTAAAACTTCCTAACGACATCAAAGTGCAACAAAAAATCCAGCCCCAAATACAAATATTTAACCAAGTTAAACTAACCTCAAGCCCAGTGGGATTTTTAATATGAATGAAAGGCAAAAAACAGCCTCTTCTACCCTGGAAGAAAATTCTCTCAATCCCATAAATCAATGATTTTAACCTAGTGTATGGGACAGAGAACTGCACTAGGAAAACATCTCAATCTCTTTTACACCTGGAGATACTGCGAGGCCCATCTTACTGGCCATGTTTTCATTTGAATTAGTGTTACGAGCCCTGTCACAACAACTCTATGTCTAATACATCTGATGAAAGAGGGGATGCTAATCTGGTTCATTACCTTATTGAACAATTAGAAAAACTGATACATTCAGTTCATAAAACAAGGGAACAGGGGGTTGGGTGGAAATAAGGAATCAATTTGGGTTGGTGATGTGAAAACGTCTTGATAGAAAAACACAGCACATGTGTAAATAATTAACCTTGTATCATTTGTAATTTGTTAAACTGTTTTTCTTTCTGTTTGGAATGGGCCACAGGGCATCGCCACCATTTTGGGCGCCAACAGGACAATGGGTGGAGCTAAGATGGGGGTGGGGCCTGTTATGCCGAGACATACAGTGACTGCATTGATCACAAACTTCTTTGAGAATAGGAGTGAACACACTGTTGAATTAATGCAACGGTCAGAATGAGTTAACCAGAAGCCCTCCACCTAAGACCGGGGTTGTAAACGCACCCAGGAGTTCGGACAGAGGGCTTTTGCTGAGAATTGGTTGTGTGGTGTGTGTGTGTGTGTGTGTGTGTGTGTGTGTGTGTGTGTGTGTGTGTGTGTGTGTGTGTGTGTGTGTGTGTGTGTGTGTGTGTGTGTGTGTGTGTGTGTGTGAGAGAGAGAGAGAGAGAGAGAGAGAGAGAGAGCGAGCAAGCGCAGAACACACAGAGAACAGACAGACCAGAGAGAGAGCGCGATGTAGCCATACGGAAGGAGCAGCTGAAAGCACAGCATCCGACCCCGGAAAAAACCTGGGTAGAGGTTTGTGGGTCAGGGGGATGTGGGCAGGCTGAAAGAGTGTTTTTGGTGCTGTGAGCAAAGGAAGCTGTTTCGTGCCAGTTGATTCCTTCTGCATTCAGAGACGCAGGGCTTTGTACATTCTTTGTAAATAAACAAAACTGTGTCAAAGAAATACCTAGCCACAATTTCTACTCCCAACATTCCCCAGGGCCCCAAACTCTGGCTAGCCGCTCGGGTTGAAAAGGGGCAACGTTAGGCTGATTCTGCTCCTGTGTTTAGTTTCAGGCAGTGTCCAAGTTTTCCAGTTTGCTGCTTTGATAACCTCAAGACAACAACAAGGAAACAAACTCAGTTTCCCCTTGTTATTAACTGCATTGCTCCACCTCCTTTTACATATTTTTCTTTCAATCATCCAGTTTAGTTGTATGTATTTCAAAGTGTATATATTATTTTGACTAACTGTAGATCCTACACAAACACTGGTGACACTGACACTTGAAAACAAAAACAAAACAATGGTAGAATCTAACATACAAGACCTACAAAATTAACACATTCAATGCAAATCCTAAGCACCTAGCCAGCGTTTCTTTGAGAATTCATTCAAGTGGCTGACACATGCAAAACATTATCCTTCCATTTGGTACCTGCAGTGGGATCATCCTGGGGCAGTCGGACGAGAGTGTAACACATGCCCGGCTGGTTGTAAGAAAGGCTGGCTGCTGGGATAGAGCGAATCACATCGTAAGCATCCGACGGTTCCATCTGCACAGTGACCCTCTCTAGTAACTGGTCATTTAGGGTGTTTGTGCAGTCGAACTGCAAGAGTGAAGCATAAAAAGGCAGGGACTTGAGTGCAGCAAACACTTTTCTATTAAAGATTTTCTGAAATCAGCTACCGTATTGCCGTAAACATGGAGAACATCCCACCTCATTACCAATCATGCTCTCTGTGGTCCTGATGGCAGGGAGAACTCTACAGACTGACTCATGTCTCCCGCACTCTTGATTTTCAGGACAAGACTACTCTTCACTAGCCTAGAAGTAGAAGACTGGAGGTCTCCAGGTGTCACAAATACTCAATTTGGTCACCACTACAGCTCCCACTAGGACAGGATGTTCTTCTCCAGCACACACAATGCATTTATGGAATACCCAGTCTCTGAAGAGTCCCTTTGGAACGCCAGCAAATGTACTTGTCTTACCTGGAAAACCATATGATTAGTGAACACGTGCTTCGTACAGCAAACAAAGTATTCTGTTTCTGCCTCTGTAAGCTGAACTGGCTCAGATGACTTGAATAAGGGACCCAAGCTTTTAAATTCGGGAATGGCAGCCAGTTGCTCTGCACAGAAACAGATGAACAGTGTTAGACGCCTTTGGATGACAGGTTTGAGAATCGCCTCCTTCCCTACCAGTGGTAAAACACTTGGCACATCCACACCTCCCTCCACAGGTCTTTGAGCATTAGAGCAGCGGTGCCCACACTTTTCCTCTCACGTCCCCCATTCCCCCAGTAATGGCATGTGTCCACACCTGCCCAGGCCAGAAATGGAGTTGCAGCCAGGCTGGAGGCTGGGAATGGAGCCACAGCCAGGGGCAGAGAGCGGGGGCCAGTGGCCGAGCTGCAGCCAGGAGCAGGGCCGCAGCTGGGGCCACAGCTACGACCGGGGGCTAGGGGGCAGGGCTGGAGCGGAGCTGGGGGGGCTCCCTCCGGGCACCCCTTCCCCCCCACGAGGGCTGACCTGGGCCCTGCTGTGCCCCCTGAAATGTCCCTCTGTACCCCCCCAGGTGGGCATGCCCCACAGTTTGGGGACCACTGCATTGGAGACCCCATTGATCCCCCCTTCCCATACCTTGGAATATGTCGTGGCGGGACGGAGCAACTTTCTCAGGCTTGCTGGCCACTAGTGCAATTTCTGCAAGAAGAGAAGCAAAGATACTGCGTTGTAAAGCTCCTCAGACTCCTTTCAGGCCCCATTAAATCTCCCCTACAGATTCACGAAGCAGTCATGTGTTCCACACATTTTACTGCATGTTGTTTCTCATCCAATTTTTTGCATACACTAATCAAAGCATCACCTCTTCTCCTCACAATCTGCGACCTCCCAAGAGAAGAGAGATTAATGAATAATGGTAACAGATCCCCACCTTCAGTCAGGAATTAAACGCTGTTGCCATCACCAAACATATTAGGAATGCAGGTCTGACTTTGATTCCACGACTACTCCAGCTATTGGGCATAATACAGCAGCGGAGCTATGTTGTATGAATACAGTATTGCGAATGACAGGCTACCATTTCTCATACGGCACCAGCTTACTATTTACTCTGTTCTCAGGAGACCATATCATTAATCTGATTCCAAATCATTCATTTCCCCCAGCCTCCAAGATCTAATGGATAGCATGAAAGAATTATATAGATGTTATTTCTAAAACACTGGGAGATCAGAAATGCGTTAGGCATGAAAAAGAAAACTGGCAAAACCATTTTAAATATTTTTGGTTTATACAGCTCTTCTAATCTGCAAAGATCCAGAAGCTGTTCATAAATTATACACACAGCAGCTCGGATGTGCATGCACCTCAGGTGTAGAAGGCAGCAGCAAACACTGCACTAGAGTAAGAGAGAGGAATCCGGGCCAAAGACGCTGGGGCAGGCAAGCCACTTCTTCTTATGGAAAATGCCCTGCTCTCCAATGTCAAGGAGACGCAAACAGGACCACATCAGACCAAACACACCAGGAGTTAGGTGGTATTAAATGTATCCGTCTCCAAAGGGTGATGGCTGTGCTGACCCCGCTGTGATTGGAGCACGCAACTTCGGGAAGTCCCCCAGTATTGGGATCATAACCTTGATGCTTGGTCTATGAAGCCAGCCCCTTCTCTAGTAGGTGCTACTTAAAGGAAGCCTGAATATTACCTGCTTTCTGTTCAAAGATTGGTGCAGTAGCTAATGGAACTGTCTTCATGTCAAAAGGCTTGTCAGAAGGCTCCAGTGTGTACTGGTGCAGGGCCTTCTCCATCCCAGGAACGGAGACGGTCAACCCTGCAAAATACAGGTGATTAATACAAAAGGTGTCTGCTTCACATTAGAAACTACAAGGTCCAGGGAGGAAGCAGAACATACAGTGCTCACTACACTGGTAAGAATGTAGGGCTGTCTGCTTAACTGGAAGCTGCAGAACAGTCCCCAAGTTTGATCATCAGGCCTGTGTCTCAACTACCTCTCTTCTGAAACCACACAAGGAAAGCTTTAGAAAGAGCTTAAAGCTCCTCTACATCCTTTCAGTTGGTTTGTGTCAGTGAGTTGGATGCATGGAACAGCCTGGCACAAATACAATCTGGGTTTAGTTTAAAAGAAGATGGCAAAAAGCATTTTTTAACCCCATGGTGAGCAGAGCACTTGAAAATGCCTTCAGGTGTTAAAGAGCTTCAAAAGTCTGCTCTGAACAAGGCAGTGACAGAAAACTGGCGCACAGAGGGCACCTGAGGACTGAAAGGGTTGACATACAGCATGAATACATCCTCGTAGGAGTGGCAAACTGTTCTGAAAATACACTGTGTCTTAATAATAAACCCTTTGCGCATATAACATTTCATCCAGGGACCTCAAAGCACTTTACAGCAAACCACCAGTCCCCTAACCAAGATCGCCGTTTCACCTTACTTGCTGTAAAATGGGGGATAAGGGCCTTGTCCAAAGTCACACAGCACAGCAGTGCTGGAAACAGAACCCAGGAGTCCTGACTACCACTGCCTATGCTCTAGCCACTAGACAATACTCCCTCCGCAACATTATGTAGTATTCAGATACTTTACTCGAAGTGTTAATGCCACATAGTGTTTGGCTCTGTTCATTCCAGGCATCCTGAATGAAGTTATCAAGGCTGCGTTGGAAATGACTGCTATTCGTAATGGAATCAACCCAGAAGATGATACAACTGTAACATACAAGAAGAAAAGTGCAATTTTCTAGGATGAGCAGTGCTGTGTTCACTTCCATTACCAACCATTAAAGATATAGGCAGCGTTCAGTGCAATCTGTCTCTGCTGCAGCACGTTTAGGTAGAATGTTGCTCTGTCACGAACTTCGTCATCGCTGTCCATCATACACCTGTTTGGGGAATGAGCGAGTTGGGGTCAAAATGGTTCAAAAACCAGCACTATGGAAGAAACTCTGCGCTTGATATTGCAATGTTAACCTAACCCCTCTGATGGATTTACAGATTACCCTCACACAATATTATAGTTGTAATCTATGTAAATACTCCATGCCATCCCCCATCTCTAAAATAATAAAATCCAAGTCTGTTTAGCATAGTAATTCACTTGGCTTTCTTGTGCACACAAGAGTCTTCTCCATTACGTACACGACAGTCAGTTAAAGCGTTCATACTCAAGCGCAACGTATCAAAGGAACTGAGGAGATCACCAATTGGGTTGTTACCCTGTAAACCTGGGTCAGGTTACATAGAGAACACACCTGCAGCTCATATTTTGGGGCTACTGATTCTGACAGGGGTTTGTAGCTGAGGCCTGGCCTGACATGAATAATTAACACATGGAGGGAGGCCTCATTTTTTGGAAGATAGAATTAGGGACATAAATGAATCATCAGGTTGAAAACAGAATGTTTATGCTACATAAGATAAGTAAATAGGTCAGTAGGCTAAGTTGACAGAATGTCTGAGCCAGCTAAGATAAGAGGGAGAACACGCAGTGAATTATTTAATATGAAATAGATAAGTCATGTAGAGATTAGGTAAAGAGGAAGTCGAACCATGGTCAATGCGTGGACAACACATGGTGAACAGGGATCGGTTCCTGCAAAGTAATCAAGCCAATCCAAAAATGTGTGCTGCAACGTGAGGTGTAATGTATAAAAAGGGAGAAGGTTTCTGTATAACTTTGGAGCTGTGATGTACCCTGCATCCATCCCCCCTGCGTTTGAGTCTGGTCAACTCAGCATAGCACTGCTGTATGCCAAACAATGATATCTAAGAGATGAAGGCTGGAGTCAAACTGAGTTCTTGGGAAGCCGAGCAGAAAGAGGGAATCCCAACAGGGTTTTAAAAAGCTTTATTGTCAGATACATGAACCAAATCAGGGCACAGAAAGGGGACACGTACATCAACATGGCCATCAAGTCATCTTTTAACAAGAATTCAGTTCTAGGTAGATTACAATTACTACTATATACACATGGTACCTTTCACCCCACAAGACCCCAAAGCACATTAATTACCCATTGAATCGCTGCCCACCACTGAAGTGAAACATGGCAATTGTTTTAAAATGCACAGCAGTGCGACATACGTGTAGGTGACCGTCTCCAAGTACAACTGACTGTACAGAGAGTATTAAGGAGGCTGGATGGTTTTACTGGAAAATGCACAGGACTGGGAGCCTGGAACACCTGAGTTCCAATCCTAGCAGTCACTATTTGGCCTTGGGCATGTTACTTAACCTAACAGAAAAGTGAGTTAATACCTATTGCTTCATGGGGCACGAGAGCAAAAACATTTGTAAGTCACCCCCTCGGTGTACTACCCACAATGGAATGTTTTAAGAACAAGTTAAACACTCTTACTTTTCATAAAAGAACCACAAGTTTACATGACTCCAAATGGTCAGGACCTGTTTTGAGAGTCACTCAAAACACTACAACTTTGGGGTCCCAGTGTTCCCTCACACCAGGAGTGACTCAAAGGGAATAATGCCACCTACCGACTCCATCTCCTGGTCAGCATATTGGTTCACTTCTATTCAACTAGTGACTTGGCTTGACCCTATTTAGAGTATTAAAGAACAAAGCACATGCACTGGCATTTACTCTGCTCACCTCTGCAAAAGCACCAGGATGCTTGGAAGAAGGCTCTCATTCTGGGCCCCAAACTTCGCTAATGCACTCACAGCAGCTGGATGAGAAAACAAAGGGGTAGGAAAGGTGTTCAATCTGTAGCCAGAAGTCTATTCCGAAACATGCACAGAGGATTTTTAAAGCAAGCATGTATGCGATTGTCCTGGAGCTACAATCGGGGAGGTTTCTCTTAAAATCTGTGCCTCACCAATTGTAGACTCTCACACAAGTGGAGAAACTGCCTTTTAATTCTATTTAAAGGATGTTTCTTCAATACTAAAAGGCATCTGGCCAACAACCCTGGGGCCCGTCCTTCAGTAACAGAAGAGGGACAGGATGGGGAGCACCAGTACAATCTTCCTCTGCATCATACCCCACCACACCACTTTGCCTCAAAACACTGCTAGATAATTCTTCCAGAACTGAGGATAGTTCAGTCTCCATAGCACATTCCAATCCTTGGCTGTTCTGGCACTTGCCGTCATGGGTGTAAATACACACATGCCCATTAGAAAGTACACTGAAGCAAGCTCATTTTCCATAGGTGGCAGTGACTTTCCTCGCTATTGACCTGGGCCACCAGATTGGAACCAATGACTTCAAGATGAAAGGCTCTGTATCCCAATACCTATCCCCTAAAGCAGCCAGTCCAAGCGAATAAAAAAAACCCAACTTAATTTGACTTCAACTCTGGCTTTGAGGGAGCTTTATATATGCAAAAGGGAGAATTTAGCTCTTTTATTAAATTTCACTTTTGAAGACTCTTCTGACAGAAAGATCTGTGGCTACTATGCTGAAGTTTCTGTACAACAGATCTGTGTTGGGGTGTTCAACCCACACAAGGCTTAATGGGGTGAAGGTCGCTAGCTGTGTCAATTAACTGCCCAGGCTGCACCTGGAGGAGGAACCTGGGAGCAGGGAATTAGACAGGAGGCTCAGCTGGACTGGAAGAGGAGGAGTCTGTATAAAGCCCAGGAGCTGAAAGCAGAAAGAGGCTGTAGGGGAGTAGTCTGCAGTCACTCCCACGGTGAAGGGAGGTGTTTGGGGGTATAGAGAGTAGCCTACAGTCACTCCCTGGGAGGAGGGAGTTTGGGCTGGCAAACCCAGGGAAGGGGGAGAGCCAGAAAGGTAGGAAAAGCTCAGGGGAAATGCAGCAAGATACGGGTTAGGGCCGACCTTGGCTGCTGCTGAGAGAGCCCCTGAGCTGGAACCCGGCGTAGAGGGCGGGCCCAGGTTTCCCTGCCAGCCACTGAGGGAGTGGCACTAAGAGGCAGTGAATGGGAAGACTGCCCAGGATCGCTGGAGAAAGACTTTGGTATCCCGGAAGGGGAAAATACGTGAAGTGACCTGGCCGGAGGGCTGAGTCATGAAGAGGCAGCAGCCGCCCATGGAGCGAGAATGGGGCTGCAGACCCAGAGAGAGAGGCAGAGGACGGCATGCAAATGCAGGTAGGGGCATCAACCAGGCAAGCTATTCCCCAGAGTGACCAGGAAGAGGCGCCATTCTAGCAATGAGTGACACACCCCATGACAAGGTCTTTATGGCTCCCATCGGATGCTGCGTATCTGGTCCCAGGCCTCAGTGCTAAAACAATGGCACTCAGAAGAACAGGATTCAATACAATACAATACAATCTGTTTCACAACAGAAATGTAAGCTCAATTTTAATTCCCCTTTCTAACATACTACTGGCTCAGAGTGAGGTGATCTAAGGGGTAGGAGCATATTCCACTCTGATCTGATTGTGGAGAGGGGAAGGTCAACTGCCTTTAAAAACACAGTCTAAAGATCCTCTGTGGGGGAAAGGAGTGCAACAGATTTCAGAGGAGAGTTCTTAGAAGAAAAATCACTTTTCCATAGAAACAAGAGACACATACTTCAAGTCCTGAATCTTTTATGATGCCAAGTCTGACCTGTACAGACTCATGCATCAACTTAAAAGAGTGGGTAACATTTCTCCTCCTTACTCATTGTCACTACTCTACCTTTGACATTTATGCTCACAAGGGAAGAGCCAGAAGCTAACAGCTATATATAGCAGATGATGATCATGCCCCTTAGAGTAGGAATATTTAGCATTCATGCTAACATGACATGAGAAGAGTTAATGCAAACAGCCAAGAGCAATCCAAGAGCAGGCACACTGGGAGACAGTTATGGACTGTTCCTTTAGAGCACCCTCCCACCCCAGCACCTTGTTCCAGACTCCATGTGTGCACACATGAAGCCAATCAGGTATTTAATTGTGTAGCTTACCAGCTCTCACTGCTTCGTTCTCCAGAACTACCCTGTTGAAGATGAAGCGGATGTACTTGGATGGAGATGGGGTCCTCGGCCCTTCTTTGCCCAACAGGTGGAGTATCTTTGTGGCTAGAACAGTGTGTTCACAATCTTCAATGAACTCACAGAGGTGAGCCAAGCCCGATTCCTTACTCTCAGGATTCTCCTCGATAATGCTGATTATACAGTCCACAATGGCTCGCTTGTACTCAAAGCCACCCTAGGAGGGAAAAGGAAAGGATGCTTATCCTGCAGGCGCTGCTCAGATGCAAATGCAGCCCTTCATTGTACAAGAACAGGTGCCCATTTGCCCTCACGCTATGAATACAGTTTCCCTCCATTAAGGAAACAAAAGTGTTCATATACACACAGAATCGGAGGAGGAGGAGGAGGAAGAGGAGATGGGCTGGGTGTCCTCATAGGTCCTTCCCAGCTCCCTGAGACCAACGCAGGGTTGTTCTTGATAATACATTTTATAAATGTTTATCCAGGCCAATTTTTGATGTACCAAGCGATTATGTCGGCTGATCTGAAATGTGGCAAAGTCACATATCAGATAGCTCAGGAACCGAAATAAGCAAGGTCTTGTTCAGAAATATCAATCAAACCCCACTGATGCTGTACAACCACCAAAGGAAAACACTAACAACATATGATTCCCCCTATAGCACCACAATTACGTGCTAGTAACTACGTAAGAAAGGCTTTAAACCTACATCATCCCTGAGCATATTGGAGAGGAAGGTCATCATTACAGTGTGTTTCCGTGGGTATTTCTGGCACAGAGCACTGATGGCCTGCACTACCACCACCTGCAAGACAGAAGAGGACACAGGACTTTAGTATCGTGCATTAAGTTCTCTATGAGACGTAAGAAGCAGCTTGCAGCCACATCACCTCAAGCTGTGATCTTGCCAGATACAAGCTCAGCATTCAGACAGGGAAAGCTACGTGCTAGCGAGTCAGGAGGTGGCATTCTTACCTCCAGCTCGGTACTAAGCCAACGTGCCAGCATGATGCTAGGCACTGTGATGCTGGAGAAGCTGTTTTGCGTTGTAAGTCATTGGCCTCCCCGCTTAGTAATGGGAGATCCCATAATGCTTTTGGCAAGGGCAGGAGTGATTTTCTAAGAGCCTGGCCCAATTCCAGTTTGGGTAATTGTGTTGTGTTATACACATTCCCCCTGCAGTTTCAAGTGCATCTAACATTCATCCCCTCCTGTCTTACAATGATTACATAGGTTTGTTGTTCATAGGTAGACAGTTGCCACATCTCAGCAACTACATTTCAGAGAGAGAGAGTGTGTGTGTGTGTGTGTGCGCGTGCTCCCGTGCCCCATGGGGACAAATTAACCAATGATGTTAAGAGGGGCATCTCCTGCAGATCTCTGCCTCATTCTGGGGCCCAGAGGAACAGTATGTGATTATGCTATTAAAGACTGATTGGAAGTACACAGAAGGCAGAGGTTAGAATGTGTCAGCAGCCTTCATTTTGGTATTTCCTGACTGTCGAATGACCAGTCTTAGTATGTTTTTTCTGGAATTTGATATAGTTTAGAGACTGTGTGAACTATCAGACTACAAAGTGTGCTGGGGTACACCTGGGTCAGATGTGCTGGATATACATAAGCATCATTATCAAAACTTAAAACCACCCTTCCTCCCACAAGACAGTTACAATCGACAGTTCCTTGCTACAGTGGTGCTTAGAGTGCATTGCAGTTCAGTCAACAGCAGACAGTCAACTGCATGCATCTGATGAAGTGGGATTTAGCCCACGAAAGCTTATGCTCAGATAAATTTGTTAGTCTCTAAGGTGCCACAAGTACTCCTCGTTCTTTTAGCAGACAGAGAGTTTCTTATGCCATAGGATCTTTGGGAAAAAGGAAGAGAAGCAGAAAGGTGGCCCTCTGCTTTTAACAGACTGTATCTCAAGAAATGCCAGCTGGCTTCATGGTACAAGGCTAAATGACTCAAGGCTTCTCTGCAACTGGAAAAGCTTCACAAAACAGGAGGAGGAAAATCTGCAGTAGTAAAGGTCAAAGGCCTCCCGTGCCTCACCTTAAACTCATCTGATATTTCTGACACAAAGGAGGAGATCTGTTTCATGAGCCTGTCTACGCTGCTCTCGCTCCCTGTTTTCAGGAGTGTGGTGATGGCCAGAGTAGCGATGCTGCGGTTTGAGTCAGTAATCAGGTTTTCCAGGTCCAGGTTGCAGGCAGTTACTGCGGATGGGTGCTTCATGGCCACCTGGAAAGAAAGTAAATCTGGCAATAATATACTAGAGCAAGGATCAGAACATGTGCTTTCTGTTCATTCATCAGGGCCTAGTGCTTACAGAACAAACTGGCCACATATACATAGACCATGGCTGTCAGCAGGGACCACACCAGAGACCCCTTTGAGCTTCAAACACACAGGCCTCAGGCTCTCACTTGAGCTGCAGAAATAACGCCTTTAACTGTAAATAGCAGGTAGTTATAACTAGCGGAGCCAGCAGTAGAGGGAGACATGAGTCCATGTCCTACACCAGCGCAGGACACTTGGAAGGGTTGGTTGGTGTTGTAAGCACTGGTGTTGCTCTATTTATGTGTTCCTAGTCTTTGCAGTTCGCCAACTTGAAATCAGGCCAGATTACTGTTTTACTCACCCCACACTCTTCCAATTCAGAAACTATATACAGGCAGCCAAATCATGAGAGTTAGAGATTAATGCTTTGTACCCCAAACTTCAGAATCCCAACTTTCCTATGGTAGAAAGCACTGATTTACAGCCATAGCAGATCACAAGTTATCCAACTATAAGGTGTCACGAGTCCCTTGGTTCACAACTGAGCATCATTAGCCTGACTACTATCGGATAGCTTTTTGTTGTAGTGGAAGGCTGATCTGTCAGCGTGGAAGGCTGATCATACAGTAATCACATGAGTAACAGCCCTACTTCCTTAGGAAACACCTTTCCGCACAGAAGTTTGGTTTCCTTCAATGCTTTGCTTTGCACACTAAGATTTATACCTTAACACTTGTTTAAGAGATTCAGAAACTCACCTTGTTAAGGGTCCTTACAGCTGCATATCTCAAGACAGGTTTGGGAGAACTACAGAAGAGCTGCAACACTGAAAATAAAGCATTTAGAGAAGTGACTTATGATGCAGGAGTTTACAGAGTAGTGTGTTTCAACAGACACTGGCTTCCAATGCTGCAAATCCAGACACTAACATGCTTGGGAGAAAAGACCAATAACCCTTGTGACCAGGATACACTTCAAGAGCGCAGCAGAGAACTACTTCAGGTGACACTCAAGGGGTAACAGGTTCTGGATGATGCAGGAGAACTACCACACTCCAGTACATTGAGAGTGAAACACACAACTCACAAGCATTACACAATTCAAGTCAGTTTCACCCACAGCAGATGCTGAGAAAGAGATACACCTTGAAGAAGCAGGGGCAACTAGAGAGAGAAGGATGTCCAGTGGTCCACACACATAGGTTGGCTCTACTGTTGGGGCATTTAAAGGTTCTAGTCAAATATGTATTGCTATCTATCTCCTCATACTGTTACATTCACCATCCATGAACAGTTTCCTAGTCTCCCAATCCAATTTAAATTTCACCTCCCAGTTTTCAGCTTATTACAAAGACATGAGCTTTTCTACCACCTGGAGTTCATATCTACCAATCCACCCGCCTCAAAATCTTCCTCTCCCCACCCCTCACCCTGGCTTCCCTCAGTCAGGGAGAGGATAAAGTATTCAGTCCCTTTTTGGTGACCAGTCTCTTGACCCTTCTCTCCAAAGCCCAAGTCATTTCCCATCCAATTGTTTCTAATTTAGGAGAGAGTCAGAAAAAATTACAGTTGCAGATATGTGAGAGAAAAATGTATTAGTAGTAGTTAATATTTTAATGTATAGGTATAGCAGACGTTACACTTCAATTTCTTGGTTCTGTGTTCTGCCACCTTGCCTATCCTTAGTCCTACAGTATGACAAACCAAACATACCCTGATCTCCTTCACCTTTAAAATATCTTAGCCAACAAATACTGCAGCAATAAAGTATTTCCAGAACATCCCAGCAGCAGAGGGCACAAAGCGTTCATTCCTTGACTGACCTGACACAGCTGGGGCCAGCTCCCTTGGTGTGCAGTTTGGAAGATGGATGATTGCAGAGGCAGCTTCGTAAATAACCATCTCATGTTTATTTCGCAGACAGCTCTCAATGAAGTCAAACAATGGACTTTCGTGCCTGCCAATGAAATGGAGCGCACACAATTTCAAACAGAGGCACTCTTTATTTCTTAGTAATGTGATGAAATGTTTATAAACAAGTTCTGCTGTGACACTACATGGATCTCTTATCTGGGAACAGATATGCAATCAGATTTTTTTTTTTTTTTTTTACACTAAAGTCATAAGTTACAGTATTGACTCTGCTAGAACATAGCTCAAATCATTCACATTACCATGTTTCCCTACTTATAATACGAGACTAATTCTGGATACCCAATAGCACACTATAGTATGGTTCTATTAGCTAGTATATTAATCTCTAAATTTGTCCAAACACCCATTCAATCTTTAACAAGTCAGAAGGGATACATTTAGAAGAGAAACATCTTGATATTTATTGTAGGCCACATCCAGTAAGCAACAATTTTCACTGATAAAAGGACTTTCAATCCAGAGTTTAAAGTCCTAAACAGTACAACCTTTATTCTACTAGGATGAGAAATCAGAGATGGAAAGAGACCTCTGATCAACCAGTCCATCTCTCTGCCAGTACAGATAGATTCTTAATGGATTTTTTATTGCTGTCTAGTCTTGTTTTAAGTGTCCCAAATACACCTCTACCCCGATATAACGCGACCCGATATAACACAGTAAAGAAGTGCTCCGGGGGGGCGGGGCTGCGCACTCCAGTGGATCAAAGCAAGTTCGATATAACACAGTTTCACCTATAACGCGGTAAGATTTTTTTGGCTCCCGAGGACAGCGTTATATTGGGGTAGAGGTGTAGCAGTCTCCCTTGGGAGACTCTGCCACAATGAAAAAGCACATGGTCAGGAAGCTTTTTTTTTTTTTTTTTTTTTTTAAATTCAGTCTAATCTATCCCTTTACTCCTAGTTACACTCTGTTGTTACCCCTATTCTTAGTATTTATACACCACCGTATTTTTAGATGGTGGATTCTCCTCTTACCCCTCTTCAGACTCTTTCAGAAGCCGACTAGCAATTCGGATCAGCATGCAGTATGCAAATTGAGATTTCAGTCCAGATTTGGTGAATTTATTCAGCATCTTGGAAACTGCAAGGCGATCATTCTTCCTGAGGTGGTAAAGCAGCCCCAACGCATGATACTACAAAATCAGAGGGAAAATATGATATACATATAAGGACAGTCCCTAACAAAACTAAATACCTTAAATACATGTTCCCTTAGGAAGGATTTGATATTACCACATTTTCTGAGTGCCACAAGTAATCAGACCAGCTATTTCCTAAAAGTACCTTGTCATCTTTATATGAAAACAAGTTACTCACAAATGACTAGAACTACAGTTCCAGCTGTTCCCGCATGGTCCTTAAAGGTAAGGCTGTCAGAACCAGATATTAAAGAGAGAAAGATCTATAAAACCAACCTGTCCACCACCCGGGTTGACAGGGCTTGCCACTGGAACATCAAATGTACCCGTTTACAAAACCAGGCTGCATAGAAATAATATGTGCATTTCCAATGCATCTTCCATCTGAGGGACTCCCAACTGCTTTACAAACATCAAATAACCCAGAAAATACCCTTGAGGCAGTTAAGTATTATCCCCATTTTATAGAGTAATCCCAAAGTGGGATTGCTTTATTTTGCCTTCTAATTACTGCCCAAGCTTCTTCTCCAGAGTAGATTAATTTATATTAGGACTGTCAAGTGATTAAAAAAAGAATCACAATTAACTGCACTGTTAAACAACAATAGAATACCATTTATTAAAATATTTGTGGATGTTTCTACATTTTTAAATATATTGATTTCAATTACAACAGAATACAAAGTGTACAGTGCTCACATTATATTTATTTTTGATTACAAGTATTCGCACTGTAAAAAAAATAAATAGTATTTTTCAATTCACCAAATACAAGTACTGTAGTGCAATCTCTTTATCGTGAAAGTCAAACTTACTAATATAGAATTATGTACAAAAAAAATGCATTCAAAAATGAAACAATGTAAAATTTTAGAGCTTGCAAGTCCACTCAGTCCTACTTCTTGTTCAGTCAATCGCTCAGACAAACAAGTTTGTTTACAATGCAGGAGATAATGCTGCCCATTTCTTGTTTACAATGTCATCTGAAAGTGAGAACAGGTGTTCTCATGGCACTGTTGAAGCTGGCGTTGCAAGATATTTCTGTGCCAGATGCGCGAAAGATCCATATGTCCCTTCGTGCTTCAACCACCATTCCAAGGGACATGCGTCCATGCTGATGATGGATTCTGCTCAATAATGATCGAAAGCAGTGTGGACTGATGCATGTTCATTTTCATTATCTGAGTCAGATGTCACCAGCAGATGACGGATTTTCTTTTTTGGTGGTTCAGGTTCTATAGTTTCCGCATCAGAGTGTTGCTCTTTTAAGACTTCTGAAAGCATATTCGACACCTCGTCCCTCTCAGATTTTGGAAAGCACTTCAGAGTCTTTAATCTTGGGTCGAGTGCTGTAGCTATCTTTAGAAATCTCACATTTGTACCTTCTTTGTGTTTTGTGAAATCTGCAGTGAAAGTGTTCTTAAAATGAACAATATGTGCTGGGTCATCATCCGAGACTCTTATAACATGTAATATATGGCAGAACGTGGGTAAAACGGAGCAGGGGACATACAATTCTCCCCCAAGGAGTTCAGTCACAAATTTAATTAATGCATTATTTTTTTAACGAGCGTCATCAGCATGGAAGCATATCCTCTAGAATGGTGGCCGAAGCATGAAGGGGCATACGAATGAGAATATCTGGCACGTAAATATCTTGCAATGCTGGCTACAAAAGTGCCATGCAAATGCCTGTTCTCACTTTCTGGTGACACTGTAAATAAGAAGAAGGGAGCATTATCTCCTGTAAATGTAAACAAACTGGTCTGTCTTAGCGATTGGCTGAACAAGAAGTAGGACTGCGTGGACTTGTAAGCTCTGAAGTTTTACATTGTAGATGTGTGTGTTTGGGTAAGGATCTAAATACCAACTGTTGTCAGCTCAATTATGCCCTAAACCTTCAATGATTATTTTTACATTTCCTAGCTCCCTGAGAGACTTATTTAAAAACTGTCCCTATACAAACACACAAACAGATCTCTTAAAAAGGCCAGACTTAGGGTCTTTCGAGTAGTCCTAACAGTAAGTTTTCTTGACAAAAAACAAGAGATGAAGGGATTTTTTGGTTTGATCCATTGAGATTAATCCCTGAAGAGATTTCAAATTCAAAACAAAACTCCTATCTGGACTGGTCACGAATTCAGCAAAATAAGATCCCAATCACCAGAGAAAATTAGTGGGGAAAAGGTAGAGGTATATACCAAACTGCACATATAATTAAGAAGCTAACGTTGTAAGTGTGGAAAAACTGCATATAGTTTTTTTATACTCATTTTTCACCATTTCCTAAAAAAGAAAAGGATGCCTACTTTTGCTGAAAGTCCATGTGTTTTTAAAAATTGTCCATTAGTTTGAATGGCAAGTTAGAGGCAATTTTCTAAGTGTAATCACGTTGACTGGTGTCATGAATTTTACTAATTGCAATAATTAAATGATAATTGCTTCAATAACTTAACATTTTCTGCTACTTACAGTGATTAGTGACACTGAATGAACAAATGAATAGGGTCCTGAACCTGTAACGTGTTGCATGATGATGGATCCCTTCACTCACGCTCTCCCACATAAGTTAATAGACATCTGCCCACCACATCACATGGCAGGATCAGGGCCTAAGGGTAGTGCTTCCCGTTATTTAAGCATTGTTCTATCAGCTAAGTTAAGCTCTGAAATACTGACTCCGTGGACTTATTAAAAAAATTACAGAAAATCACAAGCATGGTATAGCATGTTTACAGCACTCATGATACACCAACCTTATGCTCTGAAATATACCTGCACCATGATGTTGTCACTAGAAGCAGCTTCTTGGGCTTCGTTGATCCACCGTTTGACCACATCATAACTTATCTTCATCATGTGCTAGGAGTAGAAACAAAGAATATTATAAACTAACCAGCGACACTGACTTTTACTAGCACCTTTTTAATAATGATAATTTACTGGGAAGTTTTAAGAAAAATTACTAGCATAAACCATGATTTATCTATCTAGGACTCTGCTCCAAGCCATTGAGACAAAGCGATAAGATCCCCTGCAATAACTAATTTGTATTTTGCATTCTGTTAAATGTTGACACCTGCACATAAAAGCAACTAAGAATTGGGGGCTTTTGTTAATGTTGGAACAAGAGAGGAGAAAGCACCCTACCCCTTTAGCCCCATAAAAAGCTTTAATACTGGCCACAAATTCAACTTTTTGTTCTAACTTTCAAGGCCCTGCACAACTCTACTCCTGCCTACCTATTGGGCCTTGTGTATCATGCTCCTCCTCTCTCTCTTTGCTCTACTGAAGACACCAGCCTTATTTCCCTACATGTCCTCCTCCCACTGCCTTCCTTACGTGCATCTCCCAATCCCAGGGACTGCTGCCCTGGGCTGAGGGAGTACAATGGGACCCCGCTGGGGCCATCGCTTCCCCCCAGCACACAAAACTGCAGTGAGATCCTCCAAACTCTGGGGCACTAGGACCCATGTGATGCCTCCCCTCCCACCCATGTGGGTTGCTGAGAGGAACCAGCCAGAGTCTCTAGCTGGTAGGGGCAGAACCAACCAAAGCAGGGACCTTTGGACCTCTGCACATTCAGAGAACTATACAGTTTTAATTGGCCTCTCTTTGCCCTGCGCGGATTGGCTGTTTGCACCAACCTTCTTCCTCCCTCACAGTGTATTCACCTCAGCTTCACTTACCAGCTGCCCCTCTTCTCCCCTGCCCTGTCCCCCTCATACACCTTCCCTTCTGCTTTCTTTCCATTTACTTGATCCCCTCCTTAGTAAAATCACATACCAAAAAATTGTGGAACTAACCTGACATTTGCAGCCATCACATTGAACTCACCAGCAGAGTGAACAATCACTTTCCCCACACTGAGTGTCTGTCTGTCTATTTAGCCTGTATGCTCTTTGGGGCAGGGACCGTCTCCCACTCTGTGCTGGTACAGTGCCTAACACAATGGGACTCTATGCTTGGGTGGCTCTTCGGCACTATCATAATAAAGATGTTAAATACAAAATACAATACAGCGAGTCAGGCCCTCACCCTCATTTTCCCCCTGCACCACACCAAGCACCTTCTCCCACCCAACACTGCTTAAGAGGAGGAGGGAGGGAGATTACAATACAAATATAAAGCTAATTCCTTCCTCCTATGCTCCCAATGTATCTTGTCCCCTCTATGTTCGTCTTACACCGTAGGGTTATCAGGGCAGAGCACATTAGTGGTTGTACAGCACCAAGCATGCTTGTTGGTATAATAACAGAATTGATAAACATTTCTCATTTATACAGAGGCACAGGTGGGCGCAGCACTTGCAAACATGCAGGGAGACCAGGTCCCTGCCCAGAGGAGCTAATGCTCTAAATGAAATCCAAACACGAAATGAGCTATTAAGATATGGAATAGAAGTAGTTAGTGCTAAGGAAGAAGCTTGCTTGGGGCATGGGAAGTGAAAGGCAGAAATCCCAAAGTAGGAGAAGACAGGACTAGGCAAAGAGAAGGGGAACAGGAGGAGGAACAATAACTAAGATATAGGCAGGACAGAGCTATGCATAGAACACACAAGCCTTCCCTGTCATAACTAAATAAACCAGATTAATGTAATGCTATTTCTGCACTTACTAAGGAAGACACTAGAGCCGAACTCGATACACTGGGGACTTTATCCACAATGGCCTGCTTCATGTACCTCTCAATGGCCTGCAACATTGTACCCTATGAAAGGAAAGAAAAGCAACACGTGATGTTCATTTCTGGAAGCAGGATGTGACCAATGCACTAACCAATGTAATTTCAAAGAGACACAAAAATATACATAGTATTTGCATATATTTACAAATTCAACAAGGGAACAGAACATGCACCTTGAAGATGGCACCTTCAGGCTGCTTTAATGACATTACAGTCAATCCTTGCAACACGCACCTCTGTGAGGTAGCCAACCAGAGTGTGCTTGCTCCCCAGAAGTTAAGATGAGCAAAGCTACAGAGCAAGGCAGTGTTGGAGCTGGAATTAAAACTCCAAAATTCTTGTCTCCTAATCCCATGTTCTGCCTGCGAGCCAAGATGCTTCTCTGTGGAGTTAGAGAGAAGTTTTGGCACATCTTTTTGAGTGTTAAAACTAGATTTAAACCTGATTCTTTAAAAACATTTCAGCCCAAAGAGGCTGCTCATTACTCCCACAGGACATTCTGCAAAAGAGATGTTCCTCTTTTCTAGACTCACCCAAATTGATTCTCTCCCTCACTCATGGGATTGTTCTGTACTTACATCAGTGATTCTGCAGAGAGCTCTAATGGCCGGGCCTCGGTATACATCTTCCTTCCCAGTCATGTCTTTGGTCAAACTAGAATAATTAAAACAGATTGTTAATATAATTATTATTATATTATTAAATATTTATATTATGGTACCACATCCCTTCTAAAAAACATAGCTTGTTATTTTTATAAGCCATCATTCAAGTTATCACCATGTCATTGCTAAGACCCACTATTGGCTAGACAGCACCTGTGAGTCATTTGAAAATTATTAACATTTGGCGCTACAGAGCAGAAGTACACAAATCCATAATACAGAACCTAAACTAAAAAGATTCCATTACCATAAGCCTCGGACTTGATTATTTTGGACAAGAATGGCTGTCCTATTGTATTCCTGTTTCCTCTAGCTCCATGGATTTTGACACTAAAAACGACATGCTTAATGGCTAATTTGTTAGGTTTACTAGTCAAAAATACTACTTCTTTCCAACTGCCAAGCTACCAGTTCTATCTAGGATCTGAAAATCTGTCTGGCTCTTACATTAGTTACATACAGTAACAAAGATTCTGTGGCCAGAACCTGACAGTTCTGTTGATGAAGTCAGTCGGACTATAACCCATTTCAATCTCCCACAGCTGCAGTGTCTCTGTAGGGTGAACAGGAAGGTACAAGCTTGTTTTTGTCAGAAACATTAAGCAGTTATGACAGGGAGAAGATATGCTTAGCAAGAAATAATCATTTTATGCTTTAGTCACTTTTCTGTTTACAACCACAGCTTAAAAGAAGTTAATAGAGCTCACTTTGTAGATCTGATGATGTATCTGATTTCATAGAACATGTTTAGTTTCCCTGGCTGTCCACTTTATACAGATCAGGGAGCCAACCTTGTGAAAAATGCAGCACCTGAAGTAACAATACAGTAACATTTAATTATTTGCTTTAGAAACCTGTAGTTGGATTTTTCTAATACCTGCTGGTGACAATGATGACATCCTCAGAAATGTTGGCCATCTCTTTGATAGTAAGGTAGCACATTCTTCTTAAGGTTTGCTGTGGGAGTTTATCACAAAAAGCATTAAGACTTGCCTACTTAGAAACAATACTTAACTCTAGTTACTATAGACAAATACTCCTCCCGCTACCCTCCAATTATATGATCTTAAAAATAACACTAACCACTGTAGCAACTTTCATAGAAAGCTGCTTATACAGAGACTAGAAACTTGGAAATTACACACTTCTGCTAACAGGGTTCCCGCCATGTTCCGTGTTATTGCCCAAATCCATAGAATAACTTGGCTAGTACAATATGCCTGTCCACACTGGTGAGGCAAACTAGGTTAGAATACAGGTTTCAGAGTAGCAGCTGTGTTAGTCTGTATCCGCAAAAAGAACAGGAGTACTTGTGGCACCTTAGAGACTAACAAATTTATTAGAGCATAAGCTTTCGTGGGCTACAGCCCACTTCTTCGGATGCATCCGAAGAAGTGGGCTGTAGCCCACGAAAGCTTATGCTCTAATAAATTTGTTAGTCTCTTAGGTTAGAATACAGTTAGTTTAGCCTGTATACTTCTGATACCAGCATACAATTTTTGTGAAACTCGCTAAAGTGGTTATTCATTTTTCAAGGTTAAATTTTTGGGGGTATGTTAATCTACAGTAGCTAGAGTTTTAACAGAACAAGTTTTGACCCTTCATTATAATTAAGTTAAATCAAAGCGATATTACTTTAAATGGGACCCTCTGCAGATCATAGAGAACAGCAAGAGATTTCACTGGTTAAGCAATAGGTTTCACTGGTTAGCCATGACAGAAATCACATTTTAAACTGTTCAGTACCGAGATAGTCGCTCGTATTGTGTATTTAATTAATTAGAAACTTTTCAACAAGACTCCCCATTTCCAATTTTCAAATAGAAGAAACATGCATAAAAGATCAATGATTTACACTCTAAATAGAACTATTTGAAGGCAAATGATGAAGCCTAATAGGCTCACAGTACAAGAGAAATTGGTATTGCAGAATCTGGATTTAAGAAAGGTCACAAAAATCTGTCATTTGTGATATTTTGCGTCTGGTCAGAAGCACTCTGAAGCACCTGACACTGGCTGTCAGAAGACGGGATACTGGGCTAGATGGACCATTGGTCTGACCCAGTTTGGCCATTCTTATGTTCTTATAAAGTTGCTTATAAAACTTTCCCTATGATTAATACACTATAAAAACCAGTAAGTTAGGATTCTAGCAGAGATGAAAGAGACCCATCAGACTCCGTCCACCCCCTGAGAAGATACGATTTTCCCATGCTTCCTCAGAGAAAATTCGGTTACTAACCTTCCATAACTGTTGTTCTTCGACACGTGTTGCTCATGTCCATTCCAATGTAGGTGTGTGCTCGCCCTCAGCACCACCGCTGGCAAGTTTTTCCCTCAGGGTATCTGTTGTGTTGGCTCTGTTGCCCCCTTGAGTCGTGCTCTCAAGCGCCAGTATAAAGGGCCCTGCCAACCCGCCACCTCCTCAGTTCCTTCTTGCCGACTAACTCCGACAGAGGGGTAGGAGGGTGGGTTTTGGAATGAACATGAGCAACATATCTCAAACAACAACAGTTATGGAAGGGTAGTAATCGTTTTTTTCTTCGAGCGCTTGCTCATGTCCATTCCAACGTAGCTGACTGCCAAGCATGTGTAGGAGGTGGGTTCGGAGTTCATTGACAAGCAGATTGTAGCACTGCTCTGCCAAATCCAGCGTCATCTCTGGCCTGCTGAGTGATGGCATAGCGAGACACAAAAGTGTGGACCGAAGACAACATTGTTGCTCTACAGATGTCCTGGATAGGAACCTGTGCCACGAATGCACATTGTGACTGCCCAAGCCTTGGAGTGGGCTGCCGAGTCTGCTGCACACAGGGATGTCTGCAGGGACGCCTTTGCCACGGCCATGCCTTCCTCTATGAGAGTCATGAATTCTCGTCTTGCTTCCTGAGGCAGCAACTCCTTAAACTTTTTCTCAGAGTCCCAGGAGTTGAAATGATACCTGCTCAGGAGTGCCTGCTGGTTGGTAATCCTGAGCTAGAGACCTCCTGTCGAATAGACCTTCCTCCCAAAAAGATCTAACCTTTTGGCATCCTTGGCCTTCAGTGTTGGTTCCTGTTGGCCCTGCCTTTCCCGCTCGTTGGCAGCCGACACCACCAACAAACCCAGTGGTGGGTGCGTGTACAGGAACTCAAACTCTTTTGCTGGGAAAAAAATATTTCCTCTCAGTCCTTTTTGCCATCGGCTGCAGGGACGCCGGGGTTTGCCACAGAACCTTGATGGGGTCCATGGCCGCATCATTCGGGGCAGTGCAACTCTTGCGGGGCCCGTTGCTGTCAATATGTCCACAAGAGAGTGGGAGGATTCCCTAATTTCCTCCACCTGGATCCCCAGGTTTTGAGCTACCCTCCTTAGAAGCTCTTGATGTGCCTTATAATCCTCCTGCGGAGGCACAACATCAGTTCTCGTGACTGCCTCACTGGGGAAGAGGAGGATGCTTGGACCAGCTCTGTTCTTTGCCCTCGGCACCATCCGGATCCTGTGGTGACATTTCACGATACATGGCACTGGCCTTGGTACCGGAGCCTGGATCACGTTCTGGTGGTAGAGGTTGTCCAGGCTCCTAAGCCACCGAACGTGACCTCCTGGAACGGGACCCCGGTTGCACTGGGAATGCCAAGGGGTTCCAGAAATGCCACTGCACGGGGAACTGCCACTGCCCCGGTGGCCACGCCACTGGTGGGACCCCTTGACTCGGGTCCACAGCCAGATAGTATCTAGACTGGCAGTGTCAGCTCCTTTGCAAGATGTAAGACTCCACCTCCGAGTCCATCTCTGAGGACCCCTCCAGAGACCAGGCTGTAGCAGAGCTGACCGGTGCTGGTGAACCGTGCCGGGAGGAAGGGGACAGGGACTGAGCCATCATAGCTGGTTTCCCCTTCAAAACTAGCAGGGGCCTTGAGCCTGCAGAGGTCTGCCCTGTTGGTGCTGCCCTCAACAGTTCCCGTATGGCTGGGGACAACTGTACCAGTAGCACCAATAAGTCCCTCGCTGCCATGAAGGCCTGCAGTGTCAATGGCACTAGTAGGTTCATGGGGCTCCGGTGCCTCTCTCGCAATGGTGAGTCTATCAGTGCCGGACTCAACAGCTCCCGTTCCAGGACCGGAATCAATGGCGTGGCATGGGATACCAGTGCCACAGGATGGCCCGACCCAGGTCGCACCCTGACAGTATCCCTCTGTGGCGCCAATCTCAGTGTTTGTGATCACCCTGACACTTAGGCATCGGCGATGATGAACAGTGCCTAGTGTCTCTTGCTGGCGCATCTTTCTTGGGCCCTGGAGATGCTTGAGAGTGGTGGGGTTCCTTAGACGCAGTCGGAGTGTCTCTCCTGGGAACCGGAGATGGGGAATGGCGCCGGGTGTCTCGAAGTCAGGCTGGGGTGCTCCTCACCTAGGCTGAGGTACTTGGTACCGAGTCCGAGTGTGCTGGCTTCGATGGAGGTCGGAGCACTGTCTCCAGGAGGACAGAGCGAAGTCTAGCGTCTCTATCCTTCTTGGTGCAAGGCTTAAATTCCCTACAAATCTTGCACTGCTCCCGCACATGAGCTTCACCCAGGCACTTAGCAGGGTTAACTAACTAATAAGTGAAATTTACGGCTAAACTACAATCAACTATATACACCAAGAGGAGAGAGATACCACTGGGGAGTACTTGCAGAAGTAAGAACGAAACGCAGTTCCAGCAACTGTCACGGGCTGAAAGAAGAAACTGAGGGGGTGGTAAGTCAGCAGGGCCCTTTATACCGGTGCTATGAGTGTGACTCCAGGGGCACCAGAGCTGACCTGACAGGTACTACTGAGGGAAAAAACTTTCCTGCGGCAGTGCTTGGGGCGAGCACACACCTACGTTGGAATGGACATGAGCAAACACTCGAAGAAGAACATATCAGATAGTAAATTAATACTACATACATCTTAGCCAAAAACTTAACCCAATGCTTTGAGAACATTCTAATCCCTTTACTTTTAGCAGGTTTACCCATGAGTCACACTCTTTTCTAAGGAATGCTGGACCTCTAGTCTGTAAACAACACTGTCTTAATTTTGAGAGGCAAGAAACTAAGGCCCATATTAGGCTTTCAAATTGAGCACATTCCTCTATCTAAGGTACTTATATCAGAGCAATGGGACCATATATGAACACCTCACAATTTCTGCTACTATCAGAGGGTTCACAAAGATCCCACTGAGGGTACAACGCAGCCAAAAGCACGTGAAACATTTTTCCTTAAATACAGAGACTTACATCATTAGACTGAAATAATCTGGTCATTGCAAAGAATGCTTCTGTGGCTTCAGTAGTTCCGAAATGTTCACCCTAAGGATAACATGCAAGCAGCAGATGTTAGAGACTAATCAAAACTTAACTGTCCAGTAGTTTTCTCTTTTTCGCTCTCTCTCGTCTATAATGCCCACTTAGATCCTTGGATTCCATCCTCTGTCTCTAAACCTTTTTCTTTTTTAAAATCTTTTCCCCATTTTAGAAACACTCCCTTCTTCACTTTGTGTTTCTTATAGAGCACAAGACAATCTAATTATACTTTTTATGTAGCTTGTTTCAACAGGAGCATCATCCATGATACCAGCAAAGTGACAGGAACAGGGTTTGTTAACCTGTGCTCCCTCTGCTGTCTTTACAGCAAAAGGGGTTATGGTTTTTGTTTTAAGTTTTTGTCAACTGAGAAGAGGAGTCTCCTAGGATTTCCCCAATACAAACCTGTGCTGATTCAGATACAGCAGAACACGTTGGACCTTGTAATCCCTGCCGGTCACACCAGTATTAAATAGTGCCCCCTCAGTCCATATTTCATGTACTCACAGACATTTAGGTATCTAAGCTAAACATAATTCCTCAACATGGATTCCTGTTCTCTACGTAGGCAAAGAAAGAACCATGTGACAGTCATTACCCAACCATTTTACCATTCTTACTCTTGTTTAAACATGGCTATTTCTACAATGTAGAGAAGGCTGGTTCTGGCTAACATGGCGTCACTGTAAACAGGCATAAATGGGATGCAGCTCCCAGAAGTCTATCATAAAAAGTCTTAAAAGCTTCAGTGAGCTATGTCTCATCTCCACCAAGGAAAGCTGAAAATCAAAACTAAGATCATAACATTATATAATAGGGTTCAATTTCTGTTACCCTTAATAAGCTGCCCTCTAGACTGATAACATAAGGTACAAGTTGTTTTGCTATCGAAGTACAGTAATTCTTTCATACTAAACTTTTTTTTAAATCAGAAAAGACTAACCCTCGGTGTGTGTTTGGGTTAGGAAGATCCACTTACCTGGTTCAGTAAGTAAAGGATCTTGGTAAGTATATGCAGACATCTTCGTGGATTTATGGGAGTCTCATTAAAGATGCGAGCCTGCAGACACAGCAGAAATATTGCATTATCGCATAATTCATTGGTAACAATTTACCAACTCACCCCATGGGATCAGGATAACGCATTTCACCCAAGCAGTCTTATTGTATACTACACCATAACATGGATGCCAATTAATAAAAGCACTTAGCTGAAAAATGGACTCAGTTTTAGACAGATGGCTGTGAAGTGATTTGAACCAGGGACTGGATCTCGGGTTCCTGGGTTCTAATCATATAGCCCAGGGGTCGGCAGACTTTCAGAAGTGGTGTGCCAAGTCTTCATTTATTCACTCTAATTTAAGGTTTCGCGTGCCAGTAATACATTTTAATGTTTTTAGAAGGTCTCTTTCTAGGAGTCTATAATATATAGCTAAACTATTGTTGTATGTAACATAAATAAGGTTTTTAAAATGTTTAAGAAGCTTCATTTAAAATTAAATTAAAATGCAGAGCCCCCCGGTGGCCAGGACCCGGGCAGTGTGAGTGCCACTGAAAATTAGCTTGCGTGCTGCCTTTGGCGCACAAGGTTGCCTACCCCGATATAGCCAGTCAATGACAAAGCTTGGGCATTTCTATTAATATTGGATGTCTTTGGGTTTTCTTTATGTCAGTTTAGTTTAGATTTTAAAAGTTTCCTTTCCAGCATCTGCAACCAAACACTGAAGCATTGTACTAGTGCAAGGGAACCTGACAGTGAAATTAACTAGTCTACTTTCACATTTATAGCTCTTTACACCCAAAAAAAGAGCCCCAAACACTTCACAGACCATATACATATAATTGCACTGACATACAGCTAACCACCTCTAGGGTACACAGATGTAGCCAGGTGAAGAACTACTGAAAAGCATGCTGCATGGCATGACAATAGGGACACAGAAAAACAGCCTCTTCAGTAAGGGCCATTGGATCTTTAATGTCCATGTAAATTAAACAGGTCCTCTGTCTTCCTGGGTCCGATCTGAAAGATCCCCACACAGTAAACTGCATGTACACTCAGTTTATTTTATCTACCCTGGAAGGATTAACTGACCATGCATCAGTTTTAACCACTGGCTGCACAAAGTCCAGGTACTTCAAACTTGTTGCTTAGGTCACTAGAGCATCCAGCCCAAAGCTATAGCAACTTTCATAATACACTTTCTGTTCATACCTCTTGAAGGACAGCACTCTTCTCCAAATGCTGGAAGGGATTGGAGCCACTACCTAAATAATAAAACAAATCATTGATGGTTACCCACATGCTAGAAGCCATGGAACTGAATACACAGAATGCCAGCTCTTAAACTTCCACAAGCTATCTCGCCATGAACTGTGCAGAACCACGTATCAAGTGGCTCTTAATGCTGCTAAGTGGCATTGCAATCTGAGGATCTAATGTTCCCCAGGAGCAGCATCTAGGCTAGTTTCAAGCGCTGCCTGTTTAGAGTGCGGAAAAAACACCCCAAACCCAACTTTTTCAACACAGTATCTCCAGCCAGCCAATTGGTGAAGTTATCACAGCATCAGCGTCAAGTGAGGCTGCTAGCTCCCTTTCTTCCCACCTCAACTGCTTTATGTGCCTTAGATGCAACAAGGAGGGAACACCTTAGGGTAAGGCTGTTTCTTGCCATTGGAAACCACTCACGTATTGGTTGATACATTGCCCCTCACTCACACAAACCAATAACCTGCCAAAATAGCACTGCCACTACACACTCTATAACCAGGAGTGGCCAAACTTTTTGAGCCACATACGAAAAGCTTCAGAAGTTTGAGAGCCACAAGACATGCAGAATCTGCCCTGCAGGGTGGCTCCTGCTGGGGCATGTGGCTAAAGCCCCAAGACCCTAATCCCCGCAAGGCAGAAGCCTCTAGCCCCACCACCCCACCGCAGGGCAGAAGCCCCAAGATCCCTCCCCCCAAGTCTGGTAGCTGGAGAATAGGGGGGAGGTGTGGGGGACTCCGCAAGCCATACTTTAACTGTAAAAGAGCTCATGAGCCTCGGTTTGGCCACACCTCGAATAATCACTAACACTGGCAGCTTTAGCAAAACATTAATATAGGGCATGATAAAAAAAAAACCTGGCCTTAGATCAGAAGTTACATTCCATAGCATATGCCTAGTCCTTGAAAAGTTACGATACCTACTGACCAGAAGACTAAACCTACCAGCTGCAGGTATGTATGAAAAATTGGAAGAGGAACTCCAGCAGCAAGGTCCAAGGACAACGGTCTGATTGAAAAACCCAGCCCCAGTGTCACCTCCAGCTGTAGGAAGGGTAAAGGTGCTTGCATTTCTACCATGGGTGCTTGTCCCTGAATACTGCTTATAGGCTCCATTTTTTGTATCAGCTTCTGGATAGCATGTACCTGGCAAATTTGAAACCCCAGCCCCCTCTACCTGCTAAAAAGAAGTAGTTTTCTGGTGCCTTCTCCCCTACCCCCGAGACTTCTGGTTACTACAAAAGGGGGACAGGTTTCCATTCATCCACCACCATGACCACCCTTAACCTCTGCTTTTTAGATCATCTTCTCTAGCTAATAATCCCAGTTCCTGCCTCCACAGGAGGGGCAGTCAATAGGAGGACCGTGGACCAAATCCAGACTGTCAGATGGTTTTGAACGGACTCCAAAATCTTTTTTTGACTTATTGTCATTATTGTTATTTTTGTATTATATTCTCTGGAGTCTGGACCTTGACAAAATAATTGACTACCCCTGCTCTACTGCTACTAAGGGTTTGTCTACACTGCAATTAGACACCCATGGTTGACCTGTGCCTGCTGACTCAGGCTTGTAGGACTTGGGCTAAGGGGCTGTTTAATTGCAGTGTAGACATCGGGTATGTCTACACTGCAATCAAAAACCTGCAGCTGGCCCATGCCAGCTGACTCGGGCTTGTGGGGCTCAGGTTGCAGAGCTGTTTCATTGCACTGTAGACTTCTGGGCTCAGGCTGCGAGGGTCCCAGAGCTCCTGCTGCAACCTGAGCCTGGAAGTCTACACTGCAATGAAACAGCCCTGCAGCCCCAGTAAGCCCAAGCCCAAGCCAGCTGGCCCGGGTGTGCAGTATGGATATACCCATTGTGCTTAGGCTGCAGCCTAAGCTCTGGGACCCTCCCACCTCCCAAGGTCCTAGAGCCTGGGCTCCAGCCCAAGCCCAAATGGCTACACAGCAATTAAACAGCCCCTTAGCCAAGCCCAGTGAGCCCAAGTCAGCTGGCAGGGGCCAGCTGCAAGTGTCTAACTGCAGTGTAGACATGCTATTTGACACCAAGGGTAGCAGGCAACTGATAAGACTCTCGACAGTTTCATTGCTGTATAAAGGGTTATGAAGAGCAGAAGTAAAATTGTGCAGTCTTGTTAATTCTACTCTTTTGTTTGTTGGCAAAGCTCAGAGGAACAACAGTGGCAGTGGAGCTGTGTCTGCAGACTTAGGAGATGACAGTTCCCTGTTGGAAGATTATCTTAAAAACTAGGTCTAGAAGAATTTGCTAAACTAACATATAAATTCTGAAAAAACTCCTGGCTTAGCTCCCCCTAGCCACTCATGAAAAGATTTATTTTCCAAACTCTAGCATAATTGTCTACATGTCTACTAGACCACAAAGAATTTTACACCACCAACTGAATGATCTGTGTAGCATATGCAAGTTACCATGGTAATGAGCACAGAATAGACAGGGTACTTTAATTACGACGGTGAGTGTGGTATAGATGGACACGGTGATTTGGGCCCCAAACTCATTTCCTTCTCGGCCTCACTGCCGAGGGGCTGCCAACAAGATTGACTGCAGTTGCTAGTCTTGCTATGTTTTATTTTTATGATGTTGACTCCTGCCCATTAGAGAGACAAGGTAGACAAGAATATCTTTTATTGGACCCACTTCTGTTGGGGGGATAGACAAGCTTTTGAGCCACACAGTGCTCTTCTTTGGGTCTGGGAAAAATACTCCCAGTGTCACAGCTAAATACAAGGTGGAACAGATGTGACACCGTGAATACCTTTCCCAGACCTAAAGAAGAGCTCTGTGTGGCTCAAAAGCTTGTCTCTCTTACCAAGAGAAGTGGGTCCGATAAAAGACATTACCTCACCCACCTTGTCTCTCTAATATCTTGGGACCGACACAGCTACAATAAGAACAGATATAACTTAGTAGATAATGTTTGTATTTCACGGTCCAAGAGACACAAACAAGGCTTTCATCTCAGGGCCAAAAGACCAAACACATCATGACACTCGATCATAGTCTTTGATAGACCGAGAGACTATCTACACTGCATACCTGCCCAGTAGAAGTGAGACCAAACCACGAATGTGACAACAGCTTTATTCGGAACACTGAATGCTATTTTAAATTTATTATCAAACAGTTTGAACATCACAGTTCCTCCAGCCCAACACACTGATGGGTTAAAACATAAGAATGCCCATACTGGGTCTGACCATTGGTCCAGCTAGCCCAGCAGCCTGTCTTCCATCAGTGGCCAGTGCCAGATGCTTCAGAGGGAACGAACGGAACAGGGCAATTATTTCCATCCTGTTTCCAGTCCCAGCATCCAGTAGTCCCAGGCTTAGGAACACCCAGAGCATTGGCTTGTTTAGCAGCGTTAATTTGACAGCACACCTCACTAGAAACGGACCCAACTGGTTCATATTTCTCTTTGGCTATGGAGAACATCCCAGCTGCGACCAGCCTGTTCCACACATGGCATTGCAGCGTTTCTCACATGCGGCCACCGTGGGATCTTTCTGTGGCCACAACAGCCTCCTGGGTGGAGATTGGGGGGGGGGGGGGGAAGAAAGGAGGGAACAGCAGCCCCTCCCTGCAGTGCCCAGCTGTTGCTCCTGGCTGCCTTGGTGTTTGCTGGTGTAACCCACACACCTTTGCAGTGTGGTGCTCTGTCCCATCTAATGGCACCGAGACCACTTAACGAGAGAGAGATTAACGAGTCTGCTCTACAGCCTTAGCTAACAGCCAGTTGGCTTTTCGCTCACGTGGTAGAGGCTCATGCACTAGGCCCCAGAAGTCCCAAGTTCGACCCTGCCCGCCGCCGACCCGGTTACACTGGCACCGCCAGCAGGGGATCAGCAGCCTGCACCACGCAGGGCTCCGGGCAGCACCTCTGCGGACACATGGGGTCACTGTGGGCGCTCAGCGGGCTTTGGCCCAGGGCGGCGGGGCTCAGGTTTGGAGACATTTGCAGAGCGGCCACCAGCACCCTGAGGCCACCGAGAACCTGTTCTGCGAACCCCGGGGAGGGGACACACCTGTGACACCACAACCAGCGCACTCAGGCCTAGCCGCCTGAGGCGAGCCCCCTGCGACGGCCCAGCAGCCCCACAAGGCCCGGGGGGGGGGGGGCAGTGAAGTGCTGTGTGCTCCACAGCCGCGGGCGGGTAAAGATCCCTCACGCCCCCTTGCCGCCCCGCAGAGCCCGGGGGGGCTAGTTAGGCCCCTTCGCTCCCTATACGACACCCCCCCCCCGGGGGCAGCTGAGGCGCCGGGTCCCAGGAGGAGACGGCCAGGCCCGCCGGGCTCTGACTGACGGGCCTGCCCGGAGCGGGGAAGGGGCCGCGGGAGCGGGGCCGGGGCCGGGCGGGCCTCTCAGCCGCCGCTACGCGGCAGGAACCGCACCGGGCTGGACACGCTTCCCCTGCCCGCCCGGGCCGCAGCCCCACCCCCGTACCGGTCTCCTCGTCCTTCTTGTCGAACTTCTTAATCATCTCGGGGCCGCCCGCGCGCTTCCCTCAGAGCCGTGAGCAACCGCCGGAGCCGGGAGGGAGCGCCCGCCGGAAGGCCCGCCTCCCAACCCGGCCACGTGCCACATGACTGGCCCGTAGAGCCGCCATTCACTGCGTAGCCACGCCCCCTCGCCGCTCACCGCGCCCGACGCCTTGTTCCACGCCCCCTTCCAGCCTGGCCGCAACCAACCATGTCCGGGACACGCCCCCTTCGCTCTCAGGAAAGCGGTGGGGGGAAGTTCCCATTTAAAGGGACAGAGCCCATATTTAGGACAAGCTTCTCCCCATAACCCTGATCCTCTCTCAATGAGCTTCGTTTTGGAGCTGAAGCAGGGCTGGCCTCAGGTGCCAGACTGGGGGAGGCGCCACTAGGACCCAGAGTGTAGAAAATTGTGTCTGCTGCTGGTGCATATGTATTCGCTCTGCTCTAGATGCACAGAGATGGTGGAGTGCTGTGCTGGAGGAAGGCGGGCACAAGAGACATAACAGGCAGGCAGGAGAAAAGGTGAGAGGGAATAACACAAAGCAGCAGGAGCTGCAGGGAGAGAGAGGAGGAGCCTCTTATGTATCTCTCTAGCACCCCCGGGAGCCTGGACTGACTAACACCAGCTTCTCAGGGAGCTTCCTGTTTCCTGCTGCTTCCCTGAACCCACTTGAGAACAGGCAGCCAACGAAAGTAATAGGATCCAGTTAGGCCCCTGCGAGGCTGATATCTTCCCTCACTCAGGCCCTGCTACCAGCCTGCTTATTTGTCCCCTTCAGTTGAGTGTTGAGAGCCACTATAGCTGGCACAGAACCGCAGTCATGAGTGAAAGAAGAAAACGCCCCTCTGGGGCAGCATTCAGAAAAAGACAGAAAGCAAAGGAAGCTTTTCTATCTAAGCAGGAAGGAGCTCTCCTGAGATACGTAGACACAAATCAACAGAGGGTCCTGTGGCACCTTTAAGACTAACAGAAGTATTGGGAGCATAAGCTTTCGTGGGTAAGAACCTCACTTCTTCTTGCATCTGAAGAAGTGAGGTTCTTACCCACGAAAGCTTATGCTCCCAATACTTCTGTTAGTCTTAAAGGTGCCACAGGACCCTCTGTTGCTTTTTACAGATTCAGACTAACACGGCTACCCCTCTGATAGTAGACACAAATGTTCACGGTGAGCCTTCCGGCCCCAGCGAGGATGTGCGTGGTGAGGAGATGCCTGATCTTCCAGTTAGTCAGAGTGCAGGTGACCTGGCAGCTACTGCACCATCCATATCTCCATCTCAAATGGATGCAGGGCTGGCTCTAGGTTTTTTTCCGCCCCAAGCAAAAAAAAATTTGGCCGCCCCCCCACTTTTTTTTTTGGCTTTTACACATGTTTGAACTTTGCATGTTTTTTTTTTTTTGACTGTTTAAAATTAAAAAAAATAAAATAAACCAGAATTTGTAGTTAGTGAAATAAAACAATTTCCTACTAGTGAACTCATGTAATTTTAACAAAATCACAAGTACAAACAATTTGGGTTCAACTATACTCTGTAATGAAAAACATTAGTGTCTTCTGGTGCGCCCAGTTTCTCATAAATTAAAAGAATTTATATGAACTGTATTTTTCTGGTTTTTATACTTGCGTAGTCTTTTAATAATTCAGTGAAATCTAATTTTTTTGCAATGGTACTTTCAATTGAAATTAATGCGAGTCCTGACAAAAGATTTTGAGACATGGTGGACCTCAAATAATTTTTTAGTAATTTCAGTTTTGAGAAACCGTGCTCACCCGCACAGCCCCTAGCCCCCTTACCTGGCAGTAGGTGCCGGTGACCCCGGCGGGGCAGGCGCAGCTGTAGGCAGGCTGGGGCAGTGGGGGGCAGAGGGGCCCTGGGGAGCAGGTGCCATTGTTTCAGCAGGGCTGGCTGAGGCAGGGGTCCCCCGCAGGGCCGGGGGACGTGGCGCTGACTGGCCTGGAGAGGCAGGCGCTGTGCTGGGCCAGGCTGAGCAGCAGCAGCAGGAGCAGGGCGGTGCGGGGCCTGGTGCTGCAGCAGCGGCTGGGGCAGCCTGGGTCTCAGGGCCGCTGTGCAGTGGCGGCAGAGGACACGCAGACGGCAGCTACACGGCGCTTCTCGGCTGCTCCCCGGTGCCGCTTCCCCAAGCGGCATGCGGGCGGGAAGGGGCCAGGCTGCTGGGATCTTTCCCACCCAGTGCCCGGCAGAGGGTGCCCGGCCACGGCTGGGAGTGGGGCGGGCTGGGAGCTGCTGGAGGGAACCCAGGGCACCCACCACAGGAATTGCCAGTAAACATTCCAACACAGCTTGCCAACGTAAAAAATATGGCCGGAATGCCACCCCTGGAAATGTGCCGCCCCAAGCACGTGCTTGCTTTGCTGGTGGCTAGAGCCGGTCCTGAATGGATGTAACCATGCACATTCCTGAAGAAAAGTGTAGATCAGAGAAGAGTGTGGTGGAGGTGCAAGAAACAGCTGCTGATGAGTTTAGTTCCTTAAGTCTAAATGATCCAGGACTGTGGACCCACTTGAGCAGTAGCCTGAGGGACTTGCTTGTACTGCATGGGCCACAGCAGGTGAAAAACTTCATGGTCCCCAAAGACAATGAAAATAGAAGTTTCCATCCAACACATTACTGTCATGAAATCCCCAATGGTGACAAAGTGGAGAGGCCATGGCTTACATACTCACAAACCCAGAATGCTTCCAGTCTAATGTTCCAGCCACATTGGGTTCTACAGGAACAAAGGACTGGAAAAATCTAGCTAGAAATCTGGCATGCCATGAAAAGGCAGCAAATCACCAGAGAGCGTTCCATAGGTGGAAAGAACTTGAGATGAGACTAAGGTTAAAGGCCACCATAAATGATCAGCATCAGGAGATTGCATCAGAGTCTCTTTACTGGCAAAATGTTCTGAAAAGGCTCATTGCCATTATGAGAACGCTTGCTACCCAAAACCTAGCACTGCGTGGCACTTCAGATCAGCTGTATATGCCAAACAAAGGAAACTTCCTTAAAATTGTGGAGCTGATGACTGAGTTTGATGTTGTACTCCAGGAGCATCTAAGAAGAGTCACCACCCAAGAAATGTACACACACCATTACCTTGGAAAAACAATTCAAAATGAGATCATACAGTTACTGGCAACAAAAGTCAAACAGAAGATTGTGGCAGATCTGAAGTCAGCAAAGATATTACTCTGTTATTCTGGACTGCACACCTGACATCAGCCATACGGAACAAATGACTTTAATGGTGCATTTTGATGATATGCACGATATTGATGCGGGTGATTTAGGTGATGAACTGAAAGCCCTTTCAAGATACATTTCAGCAGGATCAACTCCAAAGGCTGTTCTGGAATATATGTGCACAAATAAGATGACCACCCTCTTTCCAAATGCTTTTGTTGCTCTGCGCATACTTCTAACACTTCCTGTAACAGTTGCTAGTGTAGAACGTAGCTTCTCCAAGCTGAAGTTAATAAAAACACATCTATACTCCACAATGACACAGGAGAGGCTGGTCGGCCTTGCAACCATCTCAATAGAGCATGAGCTGGCCCAGACTGTGGACCTTCCACAGGAAGCAGTTCAAATCTTTGCAACCAAGAAGGCACGGAAAGCACCACTTTGATTATACAAACAGATAAAAATGCCAGTGTTTACTATGCAGACAAGAAAAGTTACATTTGCTGTTCAGGCATTTGAAAGTTAAGTGTTACTTAAAATTTTTGAACAAGGTATTTTAAGTTGTTAGTTCTCCTTTATTGGGGTAGATAGCAGAGCAGTACCATGAGAGGAGTAAGCTGTAAGACTGTAATTAAACCACCCCTCAATGTTCTCTTTGTTAAGCTAAATAGATTGAGCTCCTTGAGACTATCACTATAAGGCAGGTTTTCTAATCCTTAATCATTTTCGTGGCTCTTCTTTCAACCCTCTCAAATTTATCAACATCCTTCTTGAATTGTGGGCGTCGGAATGGGACACTGTATTCCAGCAGCGGTCACTCCAGTGCCAAGTACACAAGTGAAATAACCTCTCTACTCCTACTTGAGATTCCCCTGTTTATGCTGTGACAGTGTACCCCATAAGGCTTTATGGGGTGGGGAGTGCTTATAAATGTATGTATGACATAACTGGAATATGTTTTGTGCTGCCTGTGCCATGTAATATATCTCCGTAAAGGTTATGGTCTACTATATCTATTCATCCTATTTGTACACATATATCATTTTCTACTTGAGGTTAAGAATATGGGCTGTATACTTGCTTGGTTTCTAAGTAAGCTTTGTGAGGCATTTGATCAGTTTCTTGAGGAAGGAATTTGCCAGGTTAAGTACCTGATCAGGAAACACTTGGGGAACAATGCATCTTGGAATGCTCCAATCCACATAAGAAGTCTTCCTGGAGACATGCAAGATACCATGTGGACAATGGCTTCGGCCTGTAAAGACTGAGTAATGCAGGGACATGTGACTTGCCCAGGTGACTCCAGAACTCCATCTTGGAGCTGGACTTTGCATAGGAGGGAGGAGGGGGGTCTCCACCCACAAGAGGAAGTCTATTTAAACCCGTGGGAGACCCCTCCATTTTGTCTTCAGCTGGCTAAGGAAGGAGCCTCTCCACCCCCCTCCCCCCCAGGATACTTGAAGGGGACTGGAACAAACGACAGTAACTACAGGGGGTGTGAGTGATTGCTGGACCCAGGCTAAAAGGAGATTAGCCTGTAAAAGGGAGCATTCTGGAACTGGTGAGGAACTTATCTGTATTTAGTTTGATTAGACATAGATTTGCGCATTTTATTTTATTTTGCTTGGTGACTTACTTTGTTCTGTCTGTTACTACTTGGAACCACTTAAATCCTACTGTCTGTATTTAATAAAATCACTTTTTATTTAGTAATTTACTCAGAGTATGTATTAATACCTGGGGGAGCAAACAACTGTGCATATCTCTCTAGCAGTGTTATAGAGGGCGAACAATTTATGAGTTTGCCCTGCATAAGCTTTATGCAGGGTAAAACGGATTGATTTGGGTTTAGACCCCATTGAGAGTTGGGCATCTGAGTGCTAAAGACAAGCACACTTCTGAGAGCTGTTTTCGGGTAAACTTGCAGCTTTGGGGCAAGTTATTCAGACCCTGGGTCTGTGTTGGAGCAGACGGGAGTGTCTGGCCCAGCAAGACAGGGTGCTGGAGTCCTGAGCTGGCAGGGAAAACAGGAGCAGAGGTAGTCTTTGCACATCAGGTGGCAGCTCCCAAGGGGGTTTCTGTGATCCAACCCGTCACATATGCATCCTAGGATTGCATTAGCTCTTTTGGCCACAGAGTCACACTGGGAGCTCGTGTTCAGCTGATTATCCATCATGACCCCAAATCCTTTCCAGAGTCACTTCTTCCCAAGATAGAGTCACCTATCCTGTAAGTATGGCCTACATTCTTTGTTCCTAGATGTTACTCCTTGGGGAATTCTGTGCACAGAATTCATGTGCCCCGCAGATTTCTTTGCTTCCCCACAGAAAAATGACTTTCTGATGAGGAAGCAAAGGGAAGCTGCAAGAGCGATCATGTGCCCCTCCCCAGATGTGCTGGTGCATCATTTCAGGTGCCCAGAGTAGCCAGCACAGAGGTAAATCACTGTGGAGGCTGGGGACACCCTGCCCGTGGCTCCTACCCTGTGCCAGGCTCAGCTGCTAGTCCCGGCTGGGCTGGGGGTGGAGGAGGATGGGACTTGTTCTTCCCCTGTAAGGAGTTCCCCTGTAACTGTGCACCCCACTGCCATGCTGGAGCCTCCACCATTTATTTATTGACAAATAAAATTTGCAGAATTTTAAAACATTGTATACAGAATTTTAATTCTTTTGGCACAGAATTTTTAATTTTTTGGCATAGAATTCCCTCAGGAGTAAGATGTATAGATTTACATTTAGCCGTATTAAAACGCATATAATTTGCTTACACCAGTGGTGGAAGTACGGTGGTACGGTCCAGTACGCCGTATCAGTAAGCTATTTATAACCGGTATGGCATACGGGAAAGACACAGGAGGAGCCCGCCCCCAGCCCTTCCACTCAGCTGCGTCTCCTGAGTCCTGCCTGGGGTCTGTACAGCAGCCCCACTGGAGGACAGCCCTGGGGTGTGTGCTCAGGGCGGTACAGCTGCGAGGGTGGAGCTGCCGGTGTCGGGCTGCCTGGCGGCCCCAGGTTTTGCTCTTTTCACCACTGCAGTTCCCGGGAGAGCAGCTCCTCTGGCACAGCTGCGGTTCTGCCCCCCAACCCTACCCTCTGGCGGGGCTACTGTACAGACCCCAGACAGGAGGACTCAAGAGACGCAGCCCCACGCCGGCAGCTCCTCCGGCGCGGCTGTACCACTCCCAGCCCAGCCCCCAGCCCTTCCATGCAGTTGCATCTCCTGAGTCCTCGTGCCTGGGGTCTGTACAGCAAAAGTCTCTGGCACAGCGGGAGGAGGACAGAGCCCCCCGACAGGTAACGTGGGATGGATGTGGATCATAGGGAGGGGACTGGGAGAGAACAGGGGCCCCAGGCTGGGCAGGGAGGAGTCACATGGGGGGTCATGTGGGGAGGTCATGTGCCCCCCTGTGTGTCCCTCCCATGAGTGCAGCGTACTGGAAAGAAATTATTTCTGCTTGCACCACTGGCTTACACCCAGTTTACCAAGAGATTTAGATTGCTCTGAATAGGGTGACCAGACAGCAAGTTTGAAAAATCGAGACGGGGTGGGGGGTAATAGGCCCCTATATAAGACAAACCCCAAATATCAAGACTGTCCCTATAAAATCGGGACATCTGGTCACCCTAGCTCTGAATCAGCAACCTGTGCTCTTCATTATTTGCCACTCCCACTCATCTGCCAACTTCATCAGTGAGGATTTTATATTTTCTTCCAGATCATTGATAATGATGTTCAATAGTGTAGGGCCAAGAACCAATCCCTGCAGGACTCCTCTGGAAACACACCTGCTTAATGACGATTCTCCATTAGCCAATTTTAAATCCATCAATGTGTGCCATGTTAATTTTATATCATTCTAGTTTTTTAATCAAAATATTGTGCAATACAAAGTCAAACACCTTACAGAAGTCTAAGTATATTCTGCCAACACTATTACCTTTATCAACCAACCTGTAACCTCATCAAAAAAAGATATCAAGTTAATTTGATGGGATCTGTGTTCCATAAACCCATGTTGATACGCATTAATTACATTACTTTCCTTTAGTTATTAATCAAGTCCCATATCAACTGCTCCATTATCTTGCCTGAGATTAATGTCAGGCTGATTGATCTTTAATTACTCAGATCATCCCATTTACCCTTGTTAAAAAGTGGCACAGCATTAGCTTTCTGCCAGTCTTCTGGAACGTCCCCACTACTCCAAGACTTATTGAAAATCAACATTAAGGGTCATATTCAGAACTAAGGCCACAAAGCTGTGCTAACTGAGATGCGGGGCAGCCCTTCCGACTCGACCGTGGGACTGTGATGCACCTCTCCCCTGCCCCCACGGGGTGACGGGGTGTATCAGCCCTGAGACAGAAGCCTAAATACCTTTGGGGATTTGGTGCAACCAAGGGAGGTATTGGCATGATGTATTAATAAGAAGACCTACTTAATGTCTGACTAATTTTGGGCTTTGTCTTCACTAGGGAAAAAGTGTGGTGGTTTACCACATGTTGACTATCACATGGATTGATGATTAGCTTGTGGTAAAAACCTAGTGGGACAACTGTCAGTAGACTTTGGTAAGAAATCCAAGATGGAGTTCTTGGTGTATCCTGCCCACAGGTCTCCACTGCGATGGGAGAAATTACAATTCCATCCTAACCTACCACATCACGCTGGAGCACTCCGACTGTTCTTTCATGGGGTCATTTACAACATCTGCAACCATAACCTCAATATTGAGTGTCCCTCCTACCCTAACCCGAACAAGCTGATAGCTCAGATGTTGTCCTCCATCACTGCTTCCCTGATGTTTGATGGTGCTTTGAATGTGGATCTCACTGAATTCCAAACTAACTTGGTGCCTTATCCCTGCATACACTTCTCCATCACTATCTATGTGCCCATAATTTTGGCAGAAAAAGCTTAGAATGAGCAGCTCTTGGTGCCTGAAATCACCAACGCTTGCTTTGAGTTCTCCAACCAGATGGTGAAATGTGACCCTCGCTGAGGCAAATACATGGCTTGCTGCCTGCTGTACCGGGGGGATGTGGTGCCCAAGGATGTGAATGCAGCTATATAGCAACCATCAAAACCAGGAGGTCCAACTAGGTTGTGGACTGGTGCCCAAATGGGTTTAAGGTGTGCATCAACTACCAGTGATGTAGCTGGGGGAGACCTGGCTAAAGTTCAGCTCTTCTTTCAGGTTTGGGAAAGATACTCCAAGCATCACAGCTAAATGCAAGATGGAACAGATGCTCGGAGTATCTTTCCCAGATCTGAAGAAGAGCTCTGTGTGACTCGAAAGCTTGTCTCTCTCACCAACAGATGTTGGTCCAATAAAAGACATTACCTCACTCAACTTGTCTCTCTAATATCCTGGTTCCGACACAGCTACAACTACACTGCATACACAGGAGGATATGACATACTAACAGTATCTGCTTAACATAGCTTACCTCTCCTGAGTTGTTCACTGTTTTGGCCTCTTGTTCACTTTTAACCCAGCATCTCATCCCACCTTCTCAACAGCATGCTCTTGGTGGAGTCAGTTAAGACACTAACATCTTGTCAAACCTCTATTCTACAGCAGGCCTCCCCTGTGTTATGACTAAAGTTAAGCATGCGGTCTGTAAGACATCTTAAGCCTTGTATCTTCTTGCAGTTCACCATTGGAAAAGATGCAATGCTTTCAAAATTCTTGAACCAAATGTAGTATTTCCATTCTATGTTTTGGGTGTGGGAGGACAGGGGGAAGAAGTGAGGGGTATTATTAGGGTGACCAGATGTCCTGTTTTTATAGGGACAGTCCCGTTTTTTGGGACTTTTTCTTATATAGGCATCTATTACCCCCCACCCCTTGTCCCATTTTTTCACAGTTGCTATCCGGTCACCCTAGGTATTATTCAAACTCTCACATTCATAGATTCCAAGGCCAGAAGGGATCATTGTGATCATCTAGTCTAATTTCCTGTATAATACATGTCAGAGGATGTTGTTGAACTAATTCCCATTTAACTAGACCATATAATTTAGAAAAACTGCCAGAGTCTTGATTTAAGTTTCCACCATTGGAGAATCCAAAACACCCCTATCTAAGTTGTTTCAATGGTTAAACAATCAGAGTGTTGTTGTTTTTTTTTTTTTTAAAAACATTGTCTTCCTAGGCTGAATTTAACTAGCTTCAACATCCAACATGCATTGGCTGTTCTATCTTTGGCTGCTAGATTGCCCCCTACTCAAACTTTTGTTCCTCATGTAGGTATTTATGTTAAGATTTCTTCTTCTGTAAATGAGGGTGAAATGTGTTAACTCCCAGTGTTGCTACTTTTTTGATGTACTTCTCCCCACCCACAAACAAAGCCTTGGAGGGCTGGAGGACAAGAGCTATTTTATGAAACTGGAATCCGAACAAGTGCTCTGGGAGTAGATTTTCTTTCTTATAAAGAATGTGAGATGCTATTGGGAGCTCTGCCAGTCATGGGAGTTGACTTGGCTAAAGAATTCAGTATAATCCTAATGGCTGACTGCTGCCATTACAGTAAAGATGGAGCTGACAGTGCCCCCTTCTAAGGCAATGTTCATAGCCCAACAACTAATATTTTGTAACGACCCTTGTTCTTGGTCCCCCAAACATGTGCACTGCAGCATCATTCTCCACCGTAAACCCCAAATCATGCAACCTCTGTTAAAAGGTGTCTTTGCAGGGGCCAGTTGAGCTTTTTGGGCTCCAGAACGTTTAGTGGTTTGATGGTTGCATTCATCCAAATAGCAGTGACTCAATGGAAGGCTTTATTTGGAACTATCTACAAAAGAACTGCTTACTACCCACTGCGAGACTTTCCCACACTTGAAGCTGTTTTCCCCTGGTACGTTGACAGTGGGCTTTGCTTCAAAAAGGGAGGAAAGAGTTAATGGTTCCCACTGGCAGCTTTTTTCTCTTGTGGGCTTGCTGTTCTTTCTTGGAAGGGATTGCACTTCCTTTGTATCTACAACAAAGCACAGGGTGTTTCAGAGGGAGACAGAGTACAGGAAAGGCTGATATACAAGGTGGCTCCTCTCTTCTCCAAATTATTCAGAGGTACCGTTTTAATCCCTTTCCTCCTCCCCTCAAATAAACCTCAGAGGGAGTAGGTTACAACTGGAGTCAAGAGCTTGCTGTACACAGACTAACTGGAGTTGCTTAAATATACCAACCAATAGTGCTTTGGTTGGGAACATACATTTATACGAGCCTTTCAAAATTCTAATTAACATTTACCAGCCCAAGTTCAAACACTACTTCCCACCTTCTACTGTGCTGTCTGGGGAGGGCAGTGGGAACAAAGGTGTTCTTTCCTCAGTTAAAAGAAACAAATTCAAAGTGGGTGAGTTGAACTTGGCAAGGCTGGGTAACACACAGAGCTAGATAAATGCTAACAACAAGAGAACTGGATAAATTCATGGTGGTTAAGTCCATTAATGGCTATTAGCCAGGATGGATAAGGAATGGTGTCCCTAGCCTCTGTTTGTCAGAGGATGGAGATGGATGGCAGGAGAGAGATCACTTGATCATTGCCTGTTAGGTCCACTCCCTCTGGGGCACCTGGCATTGGCCACTGTCGGTAGACAGGATACTGGGCTAGATGGACCTTTGGTCTGACCCGCTACGGCCGTTCTTATGTTCTTATGTTCTTATCGAAGTAGCATACAACTCTTTTTCACCACGTTCCCATGCTACCACTGAGTGTTAAAGTCTCTTTTCTACTATTCCATCTGTCTTAGGTATTTATATGACCCCCATTAAAAGAGTATGCGTGCCTCTCAGTCTTCAGTGTATTTATCCTCACAACATATGGGGAATTGAGGCACAGACCAACTAAGTAATTTGCTAGGGACCTGAACTCAGGTGTCCCAGTGGCTTGGGCACTAGTCTGGGAGATGGATCATCCTTTCTCTGTTTAGGATCCTGGCACATCATGCTGTGGCCTCTTGTAGCAGTTCTTCCCCCATGAAGGCTCTAAAAGGGTTGATCCTGGCAGCATGGCACAGGGTGCGGCTCCTTGTCACAGCTACAGTGGAGCACTCCCTATTGATCACTAACCAGACTGCTGAGAGGGGATCCAGCTATTGAATCCCCAGGTGTTTTAAGCCCATAGAGTCTAAATGGAGCCAAGGCACTGCCAGTGTCTCAGAGCTCTGGGGACCCTCTCAGGGTGTAGATCTTCTTTCTGGCACCCTCTTACAAACCTCCACTCGAAGATGTGAGCTCTCTGGGTTACTTCTTCAAGGAGGCATGGGATAGGTTTAATGCTTAACACATACAACTGCTTTGCATGGGATTCTAAAACCCTATTGCTCTTTCATAGCATGAGAAATACAGAGAACTATACAAAAATAATAAACCCTACCCTGCCTCAGTTTCCTCACCATTCCAGAGCATTCTTTAGGATGGGGGTCTGAGCTGTCGGGGGCCACCCAAGGTCCTTCAGCTCCAGTGCACGTCTTGGTTCTGCCACACATTTCTTCTCCCCATAGCTCACCACTGCTGACCTTGGCCACCCCAGCCCCTTCCTTCTTCCTGCCCAAAACTTCCTATGTATCTCTCCAGGAGTCTTCCCCCCAAGAGTCTTTTTTTAAACTGCTCTGTCACCTGTGTCTCTTCATTCTGCTCTTTATTATTTTCCACTGTCCAACCCCCCCAGCTAGCCCATTGTCCCACAGTGCTGCACCCTGACAAGGCAGTCGTTGAGTTCCACCATCAACCCTGGTCTGACAAAGACATGACACATCCCTGCCAGCGCTGCTAGGTGGATTCCACATTTACCTAGAGGTATTCTGTGATACAGCAGTTTTCATACTAACAACTTCATAATATTATCCAGAAGTCATAAGTTGTACAGAACAGAACCCTCAAATCATCACGCCCCCGCTATCTCCTCCCTTTGAATAACTCAGTCCTTTAGTGACTGTTCCCGCCTCTCAGGCTGGGGAAGAATCCCAGAGAACTGCTGGCTGCTCCCTCCTGCTCTGATGGAATAGGGCGCAAAGTGCTCTAGGGCAGTGTTTCTCAACCTTTTTGATACCAGGGACTGGCTTGTTGCCCCCCTAAACTGCGTCAGGGAGATCTCAGGGACCGGCGCCGGTTGAAAGACCAGTCGTTGAGAAACACTGCTCTAGTGCATGGGACCACATTACTGAGGCTCCTTTCCAAACACCAGCTGCTACACAGAGGAGAGTCCTACTGATTTTCTGACCTCTGAAAACTTGCCATCAAAGCATGGGAGAGGGGAAACCCATTAAGCTTATCTTCCTAGAGGACACTCTGGTCAGCAGAGGGATTCCTGCTGGTCAGCTGTCTTCAGAAGGTGGATTGTCAGGAGGAGACCCCTGCTGGTGTTTCACCTAGACAGTATTTTAGTTGATGGGGAAGTTGTAGGCCTCGGGACCTTTCTTGGCAAGAGTTCTGGTTATTAGGTGCATGGGTTTGTGCTTCTGAGGAACTTAGGTTGGGATCTGAGCTTGAGGAGATCAAATGGTACCTAGTGGGAGCTTTGAGATAAGGGGTCTGGGATTTGAGGAGGGGAGAATTAGAGGAGGGCAGGTGTGGGATGGAGACAAGGGGCATACTTACTTGCTAAGGGAGGCCACAAGGCCCCAAATTTCCCCATCAGCTGACTTGGACAGTAATTTGATATAGGTTAGGAAGGAAAACCTCTGCGGAGCAGCACCATTTGAAGGTTGGAGGAGTGGCAACTGGTCTGGGAGGGAAGTGGTACAGTATCTTCAGGAGGAATTAGTTGTATCAGCTTGATGTTTGCAAATAAATTGACATTACTGCGATACATAATATGCTGGACTACTTCTTGCATGGCTGAAGAGAGATGTGGCTTATCAAACACTGTACATTTAAGTAATGGAAGGGGGAAAATGAGCCTGTGTAACATGCTTACTAGTGGGTTGGCATATGCACAGGCATTGGTACTGGTGCTGACATAGCACAAGGGCTGCTCTTCTCATGGTAGTTTACTTTCTGGACTGTGGACAAACCCAGAACAAGAGCAGCTCTTAGATACATCAGCTCCATAAATTGCTCCTGTGAAAAATGTAAACACCAAGAGCAAATCCTGTACACAGCTACTCAGCTTTGGTTGTGTTTCTGTGGAAGCCAAGTGCATCACCCTACTGTAATGATTCAGTAATCTTTCTTCTTTTTAACAGAGGAGGGTTGGGTGGTGGGAGCATCTATCATACTTCCCTCTCCTCCCACCCAGACATGACCCATACCTACAAATGGGGATAGGGGAGGGAGGGCAGTGGCTTCAGCAGATGCTACTGAGCATGCTCAATACAAGCCAAGCAGCAATTCTGGGTGGGGGCATGTGTGGTAACTTCTTACCTAGTCTAGGGAAAGCGTGAAAGTGGAGATGGGGGTATAGCTTTAGCAATCGCCTCTTAGCATAGCTTTTGGAAAACTGTCCTTCAGTCTTGAAATCAGTGTCTGTGGAAAACCTGCTGTTTGGAATGGAAAAACTTACTCAGAAGAGCTGCACCAATTTATTCTTGAAGATCTCTGTAGCAAGCCCAAACACTGCATGGCTCAGTAAATGATATTGCTCTAAGACAGAGGTCCACCAAGTGTGAGGTGTGGCCCCCTAAGGGGCACGGCAGGGCCTGGGCCAGCCACCACAGAGGCGGGGAGGGAGCGCCACCCAGCCCTTCCCTACCCCCAGCTCTGCTCCAGCTGCATCCCCAGCTCCTGGCCCCAGCCCCAGTGTCAGTGCGGCTCTGCTCCTAGCCCAGCGACAGCCCCCAGCCTTGGCTGCAGCTCCATTCCCAGCCTGGGGCTGAGGCTGAGGGCAGGACTGGGAGAGGAGCTTCACCTGGCTGCGTGCCTGGCTTCTGGCCCCCACCACAGCCCAGCTGCGGCTCCGCTCACACCCCCGCCTTCAGCCTTGGTCCCACTCCTGGCCCCAGCCCCACCTCTAACTGTGGCCCCAGCCTCGGCCCCATTACCCCTGCTTGTGTCCTCCCCATGAGCCACGGCCCCGGGGAGACTGGGGAGGGGCGTGGACAGGCGAAAGTGGAGGCCCAACCCTCAAAAGTTTGGGGACTGCTGCTCTAAGATGAAGCATAACCCAATGCAAAATTCTTCTAGTGCATTAAGGGGTAGCAGCCTACTACTGCTGCCAGCCAATGGAGTTATTCCTTTAGCTCAAGTGCCTGCGGTGCTGAAGGTCCCTAGTGGAATCCCTGCTGACAACCCATCTGGGGGAGGGCCTTGCACTACAGAAATTGTAAGTACCAGAAATTGTGCTGTAGAAAACAATACTACATTAGCCCAGGGTGTGAAGGACTGGATGGTACCCTATAGGTCCCAATGATATAAGAATGCAGAGCTTGGATGTAATGACAAACCATGCAAACAGGGCCAAAGCATATGTTCTCTTTGGCCACCTTGAATCATGCAAATAATTTTTTGCTGGTGATTAAATTTAACACACATTTCATCTTCAAAACACTTTTTCTCCCTCCCCCATGGTAGCTTAGAGCCTTGCTACCTGTCCCAGGCTCGCCTCCAACCTGAGAGTCACTGGAACAAAGAAGATACTGTAACTGTTCAGTCTAACAAGATGCACGTCTGACCCTAAGCACCTCTGTTTTCACACCCTACACACTACTGCAATGATATTTGTACAACCTGTGCCTTGTGAGGTAACATTTGAAAACTAACACCACACTGGTCAATAATATCATTGTGGGATATGTGTGACTATGCTACATATGGAGTTATGGATGTCCTCTGATTTTATGTTTTAAAGTCTGTATTTGAACACAATAGAAACAGGACCATTCAGATCTTGAATACAAATGAAGCCGCGTGACCAGTAACAATGGAATTCCAATTTACATAGGCAGTAGATAGAACCATCAAAGCTCACAAAGCGGTTTGGGAGTCAGTATGTCTAGATCATTGTACCTATTGGGTTCCAGGAAGTGAGTGGGCAGAAGCCCACTGCTAAAGGATCCACCCCCAGCCTAAGGGGAGGATCCACAGGACCTGAAAACCAACTGATTTCGGGAGACAACTAGGAGAGGTTACCCCGCTCCTGCCCTGAAGGGCTTAAAACAGCCAGGGAGAGGGCTGTGGCAGGGAAAAGCTAGGTTGATTGGGGAAGTAGCCACAGGTGGGCTATGCCCCAATCAGGACCAGCTGGTCCCTATAAAAGGCTGTGAGCCAGAGGCCCAGAAGAAGTCTCTCTCTGCGTTCAGGGAGAGAAGGGCCTGGCTGCTGGGAGCTTAACCAAGTGCCTAGGGTGGAGCAGGGCTGGGGAAAGGCCAAGGGAGCTGGGGAGCTCTGGCCTAGGAAAGCCCCAGGCTGCAGGCCTGGTAAGGCCTATTAGGTACTGGGTTGCAGGGGGCAGCCCACGGGTAGCCAGAGGCAGCAGGTCCAAACCCCTTTGCCTGTGATGAGTGGCTTATACTGCAGTCTGCCCCAGTGAGTGGGGGGCTAGATAGAGATTGAGCAGTAGCCTAACATTGAGGTGAAGTGTGGATAGTGGGTGGGGGTTCCCCTGGGAGGGGGAGACCCAGAGCTGTGAGGGGTTATTGCCAGGAGGCAACACCCCAGACAACAGGGCACCAGGTCTGGGAGGGACATGGGGGCCAAGCAGTAGCAGGACACCAGCCTGCAGAGGGCGCTCCAATGGCTGGAGAGCTAATTCCCGAAGACGGCCAGCAGGAGGCGCTGCAGGGGAGAGTCCCGCACCCTTACAATCATAAAGAATTGTGTATTTGCTTGGCTAACCAGCGTGGTCATCATGCAGACACAGTGAAGGCATATTTACATAAAAGGTAAACAAAGCCATCAAGCTAACAAGCGGCAGATGTAATGACTCCGCTATCACTGGGGGATGGAGACTGCACCCCCAGGAAGCCTTCCTGCTTCTTGAAGCAGGGTCTCATGAACTTTAAGAGAGATGCTTTTCAAAGGTTTACTGGACTATAAAGAGAGGGGCAGTGAACCCCTACGTTTTCTTCCACTTAAGAAGACAAGGGAAATCAGCACCTCATACTTCTGTGGAAGGTCCTGACTGACGGATAGTCAGCCATGGTGGACCAAGAGTAATTGATGAGCAAAACCATTTTAAACAAAGACTGTACCTTGCTAGATTGTTTTAGACTATTAGATGCAGGTTTTCACTTGTACTTTTATTTGGCATCATTCAACCTATGTCCTGTCATGAATAAATTTGTTTTATTTTAATCTAACCCCCCCCCCCCCGTACTGTGTTTGAATTGAAGTGATTGTTAACTCCAGCTAATGTGGCAAGCTGCTGGGTATGGTCTCTTTAAAGGAGCAAACAAACCTTATTATTTCTCTGAGTGGTTGAGGAGAGGTCTGGACACTTCAGGTAGATGGTTTTGGGGAAATTCAGGACTAGGGGTGGGTGGGTGTTGGGTTCACTTGGCTAGTAGTAGGCAGAGACCAGCGTGTGGCTGTAGTGTAATAAGCAGGCTGATGGAATCAGAATTAATGAACCATGGGTGCTTGTCACACAGACACTTAGCACATGCTTGTATGCTGGCGGGGAGCATCTAGACTAGTGAGCTAGAGCAGCACAGCATTTTAAAGCAGCTAGGGATACGGGGCAGGTGGTGACAACCTCTCACTGGTCTGGATTGCACCTCAACATGTGACACCGTGTCACTGGACTAACAAGGACCAGCGAGCAAATAAATGGGGCATTGACTTCACCTGAACTGCAGTGATTTCCCAACCTTTCCCTCAGCAAAACTTGTGTCTGGTCCAGTCAGCTGGTTCTGTTGGGTCTTCAGTGGGGGTAAATGAAGCTGACTCCTGGCATCGATCCCCTTTGGGAGAAATGGAAGAGAAACAAGATCTGCCTACATGTAGGTTGCAAGGGGAGTCCTAAAAATTGGCCCGTAAGAGGAGAGGCAAATGCCTTGCAGTCAGCAAGGAGAACTTAAGAAGGTCATGACCCAGGGAAGAGGTGGTGTGTTAAGCAGGAGTCTCTCAGAGAAAGTAAAAGCAAATACAGTGAATGCTCAAAGGTGGAGAAAGAGCCTGAATTGTTATAAAGCCAAAGATTGTGTATTGCTAATGACAACCTCAAAAATAATGAGTCAGGCTTGCAAAAATCATGAGATTTATTTATTTTTAAATCTCATGATTTCAAGTCAATGTTGAGTTCTCTTTAATCGGTCTTCTGGTTTCTGAGGCTTTGGGGTACACTTGCTGCATGTTTCTAAGGTTTTCATTTGCATCCATGAGGGCTTGAAACTTATGTTTTGAAATATGAAAGCTGGGATTCTCATGTAATTGTACAAATGGAGGAGCTGGGGCATTAGGAAAAACACCAAATATTTGAGACTTGTGACAAAACTGAGGATATTTCATTCCAACTCCTTGTCCACATTGCTGTCCAACACCACATGCTCAATTAAAAATTCCTGGCACCTTTGCGGTGCCTTTCAGACAAGGATCTCAGGCCCAGTCCTCAAAGGTATTTAGGCATTTAATGCCTATTGAAATCAAAAGGAATTAGGCACCTAAATATCTTTGAGGCTCTGGGCCTCAGTGCTCTCCAGCCAAACCACCAGTTTTACTCATTTGCTCTCTCTCGATGACCAGTTCATGCAAACATTTGAACCTGTGTGTTGTTCACAAACTGGTCACTAAGACTATTTGCTATTGTGGTATTTGACTGCTGACCTATATCACATGATGTTGTTCCTGCTCCCTAATTGGAAGACAACATGCAAATAAATAGGCAGGACGTGTACATGAACAAAAACCTGGTCATGCCAAGATTCATGAACAGCAAATGAAAACAAGCATTGATATGGTGAAAGAGAAAAAGTGCTTGGAACCTTACTGTTTGCGCGAACACACACACACACACACACACACACACACACAAAGTGTATACATTTTTACTCCTAGAGGTGGAGAAGGGAAAGAAAGAGGGATGGGGGCTAGTGTTGTCTTACCAGTTAACTTTTGGGAAGCACTCAGATACTATGGTGGTGGGAGCCAAATAAGTACTGTGACAAAGTTCCTCCTCTATCTTGGTGGGTCCTGCGCTTATTGGCGGATTTTCTTGCCTCAGAGATTCACCATGTGGGTTGGGGAACAGCCCAGAGATCTTCACCTCTGGGAGAACCCACAGTCCAAGTCAATTGGGAGGTTTGGGGGGAACCCGGGCCCGCCCTCTACTCCGGGTTCCAGCCCAGGGCCCTGTGGACTGCAGCTGTCTATAGTGCCTCCTGTAACAGCTCCATGACAGCTACAACTCCCTGGGCTACTTCCCCATGGCCTCCTCCAAACACCTTCCTTATTCTCACCACAGGACCTTCCTCCTGGTGTCTGATAACGCTTGTGCTCCTCAGTCCTCCAGCAGCACACTCTCAGCTCCTTGCGCCTCTTGCTCCCAGCTCCTCACACTCACACCACAAACTAAAGTGAGCTCCTTTTAAAACCCAGGTGCCCTGATTAGCCTGCCTTAATTGATTCTAGCAGCTTCTTCTTAATTGGCTCCAGGTGTCCTAATTAGCCTGCCTGCCTTAACTGGTTCTAGCAGGTTCCTGATTCCTCTAGTGCAGCCCCTGCTCTGGTCACTCAGGGAACAGAAAACTACTCATCCAGTGACCAGTATATTTGCCCTCTACCAGACTCCTGTACCCCACTGGTCTGGGTCTGTCACAGTACCTAGATATTTATGTTTAGCTACATATCAATATTATCTCTATTTTACAGATGGAGAAAATGAGGCACATTAGATTAAGTGACTTGCCCAAAGTCACATCGGGAATTAGTGGTATTGATAAGACTTGATCCCAAGAGCCCTGACTACCCATCCTCTGCTCTAATCATTGGATATTATTACTTCTTCATCATTAGAGGTCCAGGGTTGCAGCTTTGAAGTCTCAGCATTACAAGGACCATGTCCTTTCCCAGTTTAAAAATTAGCAGTGAAATGTTTTACCCTTCCTAGGTGCTCTTTGCAGAAAAACTTCATGGGGGTGTCCTTTCTGTGACTGGAATTCAGGTCAGGAAGGGGATTATTAGTCACGATCAGTGTTGTCTTGTCTTGATTGAACTCTGAAGATCTGCACATAAGTTTGATGTATCTCTTGCGGCCATCGAGATAGTCTTGAAATTTAACGTCAGTCAGTGGCACAAAGTACTTCGCCTGTACAGGGGCAAAGTGGGATGTCTGGGTTAGAAGTGCCACCTCCCTGTATCCCTATTAAACTCAATGAAAACTGCATTTCAGAAAAAATTGCTCCCCACTGCCGGACAGAATGAAGCCATGGCGATACATACAAACATCACACATAAGAAGCCACTAACTGCCTCCTTATGGGTGTGTAATGACCCCCAATAACCTCCACATCAGTGCGGGGGATCAGCAGGGTTTGAACCTCAGAACTTTAGTACTACAGTTAAGCATTGGAACAAATTGCCGAGGGAGGTTGTGGAATCTCCGTAATTGGAGATTTTTTAAGAGCAGGTTAGACAAACATCTGTCAGGGATAGTCTAGATGCTTAGTCCTGCCTTGAGTGTTGGGGACTGGACTATAAGACTTCTTAAGGTTCCTTCCAGTCCTATGATTCTATGATACAGCATAGACCACTTGAGCTAAGGAAGAAACTCCCTCAGCTGAGATCAGTAAGAGTCTTATCTACTAGTGAACCAATTAATAGAGGGGAGACACATCACATAGATTCTGGATCAGGGGAGCAGACCATGGTATTCAATACTATATGTGAGACAAAGGTAACATCTAACTGTGTCAGGTTGGCTGGGAATATATTAAGCTTGACTTGCATAGTTATATTTGCTGCAAGAAGTTACAAGGTGCTTTCCATCTCTGGCATAGTAGTTCTACCAGGCTGTCCTGATCTATTGGCATAACATGAAGAGGTACATGAAACTGTCCCAAAAGAGATCAGTGCAATGATTCCTCCTCCAGGAATGCACATTGTAGCTCATGTACCACTCCATATGCAGGAGATCTCACCTTTTAGGGCATCTTCATCACTTTTTACTTCTTATATGGACTATAAAGTAACATCAAATTCAGTGCTATGGAGCAGAGTAATGTCAGCCATCTTGGAAATCAAGTATCTCCTTCCCTTCATGTCTTATTTTTAATTTTTGACTGCATTCAGTGCTGGTGAAAGGCACTAGATTGAAAGTCCTGGAGATTGAGGTTGTATATCCACACAAGAGGAATATTATGGGCAGTGGCAGTGTGAGCTACCTCCATTGCCCAAACCCTGCCTTACAGCTAGAGGAAAACCTCTGAAGTAGCAGTGAAATAAGCCCTCAGAACTTGGACCCTATGCTAAAAATGCCAACAAGGAGGCTACTTAGTACCAACAGTGATGATGATGTTCATGATGTCAACAGGTTACAGAGTGGTAGCCGTGTTAGTCTGTATCAGCAAAAAGAACGAGGAGTACTTGTGGCACCTTAGAGACTAACACATTTATTTGGGCATAAGCTTTTGTGGGCTAAAACCCACTTCATTGGATGCATGCAGTGGAAAATACAGTAGGAAGATATATATATATATATATATATATATATATATATATATATATATATATATACAGAGAACATGAAAAAATGGGTGTTGCCCAGGGGTGAAAGTGAGCCGGTATGGGCCGGTACTCCATACCGGTAAGAACCCGCACCGGCCCATACCCAGCCCACATTAAAGCGCTGCTGTGGCAGCGCTTTAATGTCCCTGCCCCTTTGCCTCCCCAGTTGGGGGCCCTGCCAGTAGGCTCCGTACCAGCAGGGCTGCCGACGGTGGGGGCGGGAAAGGGCAGCAACGTTAAAGCGCTGCTGCAGCAAAGGACCCTGCAGCGCTTTAACGTCCTTGCCCCTTTTGCCCCCTCCCCCCCGGCTGCTTACGGGTGGGGGGAGGCAAAGGGAGCAGTTGCCCTGGGGCTGGCGATTTAAAAGGGCCCGGGGCTCCGGATGCCGCTGCCCCTACTGCAGCAGCAGCGTCTGGAGCTCCGGGCCCTTTAAATCAAGATGGGAGCCGCTGACAGCGTGGTCCAAGGGCTGGCTGGGGGATGCTGACCCCCCCCAGCCCCGCCCCTTCCGGGGGCCAGAGCCACCCCCCCGTATCAGTAAGTGTCCTCAGTTACTTTCACCCCTGGTGTTGACATACCAACTATAACGAGACTAATCAATTAAGGTAGGCTATTAGCAGCAGGAGAAAAAAAAACTTTTGTAGTGATAATCAGGATGGCCCATTTCCAACAGTTGACAAGAAGGTGTGAGTAACAGTAGGGGACTCACACCTACTGTTATTCACACCTTCTTGTCAACTGTTGGAAATGGGCCATCCTGATTATCATTACAAAAGTTTTTTTTCTCCTGCTGCTAATAGCCCACCTTAATTGATTAGTCTCGTTATAGTTGGTATGGCAACCCCCATTTTTTCATGTTCTCTGTGTATATATATCTTCCTACTGTATTTTCCACTGCATGCATCTGATGAAGTGGGTTTAGCGTACGAAAGCTTATGCCCAAATAAATTTGTTAGTCTCTGAGGTGCCACAAGGATTCCTTGTTCTTTTTTATGATGTCAACACTTGCCCAGGGGGAACAGGACTCACAGCAATAGGCTTGTAATGCTTGAATTTTAATGCTCGTGTAGAAAGTAGTGTTGGTTACAAAGTGGTTCACTTACCAGTTTGGGATGGTAACAATACTGCTCCTCATTTTGTAGAAAAAACTGGCTCATGTTCTTCTAAATCAAACTATGAAATTAAATAATATCATTTATTATCTGGATCCCAAAATCCCTCTTCTCATCAGGCAGAGCAGTGCTAGTATGATAGCCACTATCTTAGCAAACAGACAGTGCATTTTACCAGGGACTCCAACACAGAAAACATGAGCGACTACAGCTTGAGCTATAGTCAATATTTTATAGCTGCTAGTTGCAATGATTCATATCCTCTGTGGATCAGGCACAGCGGGAGATCGGTAATACAGGTCTGTCGCATCTTACGCGCATTTAACATGCGCGATTTCAACTTTACGCGGTCGGCAAAATCAAAAAAAAGAGAAAAACAACAATTTTAATACTATACCTGTAGTGCGGGCGATTTCGCCCGCCATTGAACTCAATGGAGTTTTGGCTATACGCGGTTTTCGCTTTACGCGCTAACCGCGGAACGGAACCCCCGCGTAAGATGAGACAGACCTGTACACACTCACCAGTAGGCTACACTAGCCTCTGTGGCTACAGTGTTCAGCAGACCAGGCTAGCAATGTAAATATGTCCACCTAAATTACTGCCAATGGTCAAGAAATTTTTCTTCTGTTTAAGAAAACCTTTGGTTACACTTTATATTATGGTTCCATTAATAAGTAGGTTATACATGGGTCATAAATAATTAGATGTTTAAATAAATGATTAATCAATTGCTATAAATTGATCAATAGGTTGCTTATAACCACAGCTTACACCTTTTGACTCCTTCTTCTTTCCACTTCCCTATCTGGAGTTGGCGACTTTTATAGCCTTCTTACAAAATTTATGATTGTATCCCAGACTATCATCCGGATTGGTCTCTCTGAGGTTGATTTATATCTGGTCCATCTATTAAGTCATTGGTCTCCCCCTTGGTTGTCTTCTATCCACAAATGTTGCAAAAGCCATCCAACCAATATAGCTCTCAGATTTCTGCTGGATGTGACCATACCAACATAGCCTATCTTCCCTCAACTTGTCTTCAATTGGAGCAACCTGCATTAGGCCCCTTACAAACCTCATTTTGTTTCCTATCATGGAGTGTCCAATCATTTGACCATTTCAACGGAGGAGAGCATACTGATTGCCAAGTCTCTGTTCCATAGATTAAGATAGAATCTATAAAACTGTAATTCGACCTCTCTTTTAACTTTATTGGCATATTTTTGTCACAGAGAACTGGGATCAGCTCAAGTCATTTGCACCAAGCAGCTTTAGTACAATGCCGGGCATCTCTAAGGAAGGCATCATTGTCAGCAACCGTTGATCCTAGGTATTTAAATTATTTCACTAATCTAAGCTCTTCCCTTGTGATATCTTTTGGAGGTATCCTCTATAACACCTTTGACTGATGTGTATAAAACCATCTAATGCACCCCCCACACACACACACTACTCATGTTGGTACCAAACTTTAAAATGTGCATTAATCATTTATTAACCCTTTACAAACTATTTAGAAATGGAAACTTAACATAAAGTGTGATCAAACCTTCTGTCTAAAGTTAATATTTTCCCCATCATATTTTACAAACAATATTTATATGGAAATGGATCTTTGTTTCTTTCCATTTCATCTACTGCTGCCTATTATACTATAATATTTCATTTATATAGCATCTTTCAACTCAAAGGATTTCAAAGCACTACACAAACTGTATATGTCACAATCATTTCACTCACCATGTAGGTATGGCCACCTCTGCGGTGTAAGGTGGTAGCTGTTTAACTGCACACAGCAGTTTAGGACAGTAAGGGCGTCTACATTACCCGCTGGATCGACGGGCACCTCTTGATCCAGCAGGGGTCAATTTAGACTAGACGCGATAAATCGACCGCTGAGTGCTCTCCCATCGATTCTGGTACTCCACCAGGGCGAGAGGTGCAGGCGGAGTCGACGAGAGAGCGTCAGCCGTCGACTTACCGCAGTGAAGGCACCACAGTAAGTAGATCTAAGTATGTCGACTTCAGCTATGTTATTCACGTAGCTGAAGTTGCGTAACTTAGATCGATTTCCTCCCCCCCCCCCCCAGTGTAGAGGGCAGCAATTTTCAATCACTATTGACCTATGCTGCATTCAAACTTGTGATCTATAGGCTAGATTCTATGCCTACTGAAATCAATTACAAACTTTCATTGACGTAAATGGATCAACTGCTATAAGTGAATGATTCTATAATCCATCACAAATCCCTTGAGCTATCCAGTCCACTCAGATTTTATTAAACTTCTTTTATCTCCCACAATATAACAATTCTCCATATATTAACCGAATTCTAACCAAAACACAATTGTATTTGAGAAAGCCAAAAGACATTGGCGTAATGTACCTATGAGGACATCCAGGGAATGTCATAGTTCCAGGGGAATGAGAAGACCTTATGGCTGGTGGCTTGTCCATTTTGAAAATGTTTATGGCTAAACCTGATGCAGATCGGATGCCAGGGGGTGACTTGGAACATTGGTTACCCTCCGGTGCCATTTCTAAATCAGGGATTATGACGTGTCTGTACCATCTTTTCTTTGGACCTTGAGGACAGTGGTGAGGTAACATCTGCTAGTGGTGAGAACCAAGAACTCCTGAATTCTTATTCCAGCTTTGCTAGTGGTTTATGGTGTAATCTTGGATAAAGTTACCTAACTCCTCAATGCCACCATATCTCCATCTGTAAAATGAGGATAATACCTAACTCAAGAATCATAGAATCATAGAATATCAAGGTTGGAAGGGACCTCAGGAGGTCATCTAGTCCAACCCCCTGCTCAAAGCAGGACCAATTCCCAACTAAATCATCCCAGCCAGGGCTTTGTCAAGCCTGACCTTAAAAACCTCTAAAGAAGGAGATTCCACCACCTCCCTAGGTAACCCATTCCAGTGCTTCACCACCCTCCTAGTGAAAAAGTTTTTCCTAATATCCAACCTAAACCTCCCCCACTGCAACTTGAGACCATTACTCCTTGTTTAGAACAGTCTAGATCCATCCTCTTAGGAACCCCCTTTCAGGTAGTTGAAAGCAGCTATCAAATCCCCCCTCATTTTTCTCTTCTGCAGACTAAACAATCCCAGTTCCCTCAGCCTCTCCTCATAAGTCATGTGCTCCAGCCCCCTAATCATTTTTGTTGCCCTCCGCTGGAAATAATTAGTTAAGATTGGTAAAGCACTGATGGCAGGACTAGTTGGAACACATGAACCTACAGGCAGAGAGTGAAGGATAGAGAGGGACATGAACTGACCTTAAATCATATTTCCTTCATCAGTATATCACCACAGTATCTAAAAACTGTGGAAGAGGAATGATGGCACAGTGATTGGGGCACTAGTTTAGGACTCGGCAACCCTGTATTAAATTCCCTGCTTCCCACAGACTTGTAGTGTCTCCGTGCCTCAGTTTCCCATCTGTAAAATGGGGGAAATAGGTCTGCCCCACCTCACAGGTGGTTTCAGGGTAAATACATTAAAGATTGTGAGGTGCTCAGATGCTACTGTGATGGGAGCCATGTACAATGAGGAGGATAGACAAGGAGTTACTCTTGCTCATGGCAGCAGCACTACTTTACACTGCTCTCAGGGAGGCAAAACATGACTTGTAGAGTGGCTATTTCTCACACCCGTCCACTCCCTTCTTCTGTCTCCCCCACCCCCAGAGTACATCGTCTCTCCTCCAAATGGTGCACAGCTGAGCTCCAGCATAGGGCTGCAGGGGCCAGTGGCTGCTCACACAATACCCATTGAAGTGCCTGAGTAAGGACCGGGTGGGCCCCTTTGCATTTACCGTCTACTGCAAAGTGTCCACCACACTGTGCAATGGCAAAAACAACTGCATTTTAGCCACATTAGGTTCTCATACAGGTGGTCCAACCAAAGGACAATATGGCTGTTTTAACAGCCTTTGGCCTTGTCCAAACCAGCCAGCCAGCCCTTGGTATTACCCAAGCTGGCCTCAAACAAGTTTAAAGTGTTTGCAAATGGGCTAGATTCTGCCAGTATGAACACAGGGAAGGCGGTTTCCCTGGTAGAAAGAAGCTGCAACTTCCTCATAAATAGTAGGCCAGCAGCACCCAGAAAGTGATGACACTGGCTAGGGTGAGAGCAGAGAACATGCTGGTTCAGGGCATTGCCTCAGCAGCATCCACCAGCAAGGCTCAGGGAGCCCAGACCAAAAATGAAAGCTAAACCATGAGGGAGGACAGCAGCAAGAATACCTGCTTTCCCGCAGGGTGAATCCAGCTGCTGGGGGTTCATGTAATTTACAGTTGCCAAGGTAGGTGGGGCCATACACCTCTCTCTAACAATAAGTAACATGTTCCTCCTCACCTGCTGGTCAAACAACACTGAATGGACATTGAACAAGGGTGTATTTCAGGTGCTGCCCCTTTAAAAAGAAGCAGCTGGTCTGTTGGGGTCTGAAAGTTCATTCCATGGCAGTTTGAAATAGCAGCTGAACAGTTCAGACAACAGAGGGAGGAGCAAAAGATCCAGAGAGAAAAATAGGGGCTCACGGGAAAAGAATTAAGAGGGGAAATAAGAAAAAGAGAGAGAACTCAGTTGCTGAGAAACCAATTGGATGATGAAAGGTGCAGAGCCCAGAGAGATATTTGAAAATACAGTGGGAGACCAAGGGAAAAGGGGGAACACAGAAAAAGAAAATGTCTGAGGGCCAAATTTTATCTTCAATTTAGACCCCACTTAAGTTAACAGTTACACGAGGGTAACTGACAGCAGAATTAGATTATACTTACTTGGATTTACTCATTTTTCCTGACACATTTAAATAACTTTGCTTCTTTTTTTAAAAAATCTCCCCTATCCCTGTATTTTTAAAACAGAAATGAGCACTGCTGAAAAGTACCAGATTGCCAGCTCTGAAGTCCTATATTTGTCCATGGAATATGGACAGGCCCAGGAAGCAGCAGTACAAGCTTCCTCATACTATTCCCCAACCAACCTCTAGGGAGGAGGAAATATTTCACACTAGGCGTTGGATTTTATGCTGGGAAAGCCACTAAAGAGGCCAAAAAGTATCTGTTGTGTTGCTGATATTTGTCATTGTGCTGGGGATGTGGACATGTGCCTGGAGGCAATTGAACTGAGAACCTCCAATGCATTTATCCTGTTTTTATGTAATGCAGGTATAACACAAGTCACGGGTGGCTCTCTGACTTCCAGTAGTGTCTGGAGCACATTGACGTTTATGAATTTGATTCTGGCTTTGAGCTGAGGGAGGAAAGAGCCTTTTAGATCCCGCTGTCCCAGATACAGTCCCTGCCTCTGGCACCTCATCCAGGGGCATCTATTATTACACAAGGCAGAGACCTCAGAGCCTGGGGGGGAGGGGTTGTTTTGACTCTCTCACTTGTTTACTCAGAGACAGAAGGTTGGGCCCAGAAGGTTCTATGACAGTTGGAAGTGACAGTTCCAGCCCCACCTGCAGGGGACGATTCTGAGCCAAGTTTGCTCCTCTTGGGCTACCAGCACAGCGTGAAATGCCGATAACATTACCTCAGAATATAGGGATAGTTGTGACCAGTTTATTTCATGCTGGCTTCCAGGCCAAGATTTGCTCACTAATATCCCAGTCTGGCTCTGGGCTTCATGCATTGCTATTTCCCCAGATGCGCCAGCCTTTGATACAATGGTGGGGGAAACTGATTAGGATTAAAATTTTGCCTGATCCTGGCATAAGGATTCCTATGTATTAATTCTCTACACCCGTTGCTTCCTGCTACTCAGAATAATGCAATTGTGGACAAAGCTGGTGACGTTAGAAGGAGACTTGGTCCTGGAGCCAGCAGCTTCAGACCATTACACCATCAAATTTTCATGGGAAAAAGTAGTAGATAGTGATTATGGCCTGGGAGTGCTTAGATAAGAAGTAAGAATGTCCGTAGTGGGACAGACCAAGCTGTTGCAAAAAAAAAAGTGAACATCATTCTGGGATGTATTAGCAGGAGTGTTATAAGCAAGACACTCTACCTGCGCTGATTAGGCACCACATTTCAGGAAAGATGTGGACAAATTGGAGAGTCCAGAGAAGAACAACAAAAACAATTAAAGGTCTAGAAAACATGACCTATAAGGGAAGATTGAAAAAATTGGGTTTGTTTAGTCTGGAAAAGGGAAGACTGAGGGGGGACATGATAACAGTTTTCAAGTACATAAAAGGTTGTTACAAGGAAGAGGGAGAAAAATGGTTTTTCTTAACCTCTGAGGATAGGACAATGGGATTAAATTGCAGCAAGGGAGGTTTAGATTGGACATTAGGAAAAACTTCCTGTCAGGATGGTTAAGCACTGGAATAAATTGCCTAGGAAGGTTGTGGAGATTTTTAAGGGCAGGTTAGACAAACAACCTGTCAGGACTGGTCTAAATAATAGTCCTGCCATGAGTGCAGGGGACTGGACTAGATGACCTCTCAAGGTCCCTTCCAGTCCTATGATTCTATGATTTTGGGGGCCTCGCTGTTTTATTTTAAACGTGGCTTCTCATACTAAGGGAAGGATTTGGAACTAAAATCATTTGTTGCTATGGAAAAGTAAGAATTTGCCTTATAATTGCATGATGGATGTGAATATACATTTGAATAAAGGTAGAACTTTAACAAGATTTGAATATGCTGACTTCAATAACATTACCCACTGAGTGTGTCGTCAAGTGGACTACACTATATGGCTATCTGCAGGTGTTGGGGCTTCTTGTATTTCCGTTGAAAAAAACCAAGGACAAATTAAATGTACATAAAGCTTATGACATTTCAGGTATGTCCCCTAATAAGAGGAATGTTCATGCAGAATTTCATATCAATGAGACTGAATTACTAAAATCACAAATGGAATAAAGTTTGATTTTCAATCTCAGGGCAAACTTCATTGGAAGTAGAACCTCAAGAATCAATGAGTATTTGAATTTGCGTGGAAGCATCAAATAGAATTAGTATAGTAGTGATGTATGCAGTGTAGTTATAGCCATGTCAGTCCCAGGATACTAGAGAGACAAGGTGGGTAAGGTCATATCTTTTGTTGGACCGACTTCTTTTGTTGAGAGAGACAAACTTTTGAGCTGCACATTTAGCTGTGATGGTTGGTGTTCCTTTCCCAGGCCTGAAGAAGAGCTCTATGTAGCTCAAAAACTTGTCTCTCTCACAGACAGAAGTTAATCCAATAAAAGATATTACCTCACCCACATTGTCTCTATAGTTGCGACTCTCTATAGTTTGAGTCGCAAGACTGAGGTCCCAGTTATGCTGGTATGCCCTGAATGTGATATTTGGACATTGGACTATAAACTATGAACTATTTCTGAAGGAACTCTTTGCAACTACAAAGCTCACCATCTAGGCTATGAATCTGCACCTAAATTAATTGAACTCATGTCTGCATGTATCTTGATCTTTTTACCATACTCTCTCCCTTTTGTTTTTTAATAAATTTTAGTTTAGTTAATAAGAATTTGCTGCAGTGTGTATTTGGGTAAGATCTGAAACATTCATTAACCTGGGAGGTAATATGTCCGATCCTTTGGGATTGGTAGAACCTTTTCTTTTGTATGATGAAATAAGATTTTCAGAAATCATCATATTTGATGTGGGTAACTAGATGGAGGCCTGAGGCTGGATCACTTTAAGGGAACTGTGTTGTTTGGACTTCTGAGTAACTAGTAAGGTAATAAAGAAGCTGTTCTATGCTGGCTTGGTAAATCTAAGAGTATGTCTACACTATGAAATTAGGTCAATTTTATAGAAGTCAATTTTTAGAAATAGATTTTATACAGTCCATTGCGTATGTCCACACTAAGCGCATTAAGTCGGCGGCGTGCATCCTCACTACCGTGGCTAGCATCGACTTACGGAGCGGTGCACTGTGGGTAGCTACCCACAGTTCCTGCAGTCTCTGCCGCCCATTGGAATTCTGGGTTAAGCTCCCAATGCCTGATGGAGCAAAAACATTGTCGCGGGTGGTTTTGGGTACGTCATCAGTCTCTCCTCCCTCTGTGAAAGCAACGGCAGACAATCGTTTCGCGCCTTTTTTCCTCGCAGACGCCATACCACGGCAAGCGTGCAGCCCGCTCAGCTCAGCTCACCAACACCCCCGCTGTTGTGTCCTGGGTGCTTCTGTCAGCAGACGGTGCAGTAGGACTGCTAACTGTCGTCCTACACCACTTCTGCTGCAACTCTGCTCTGCTGCTATTGCCTCGATAGTGAATTTCTTCATGTTGTCTGTCATGGGCTCCCGGGTACGTGTGTTCTTCCTCGGGAACTGTGCGCGGTGCTAACTGTCATCCTCCACCGTTTCCGCTGCAACTCTGCTCTCCTGCTCTCCTGGTGCCATGAATCCATCTCGCAGGTCCTCTCGTTGTTCTGTATAAATATCTATTCTTGTGGCATCCGTCGTCATCCACCGATTCCACTGCAACTCTGCTTTCCTGCTGTCCTTCAGACGCCATACCACGGCAAGCATGGAGCCCGCTCAGCTCACCGCTGCTGTTGTGAGCATTGTAAACACGTCGTGCATTATCCTGCAGTATGTGCAGAACCTGCAAAAGCAGGCGAGGAAGCGACGACAGCACGAACACGATAGTAATGAGGACATGGATACAGACTTCTCTCAAAGCACGGGCCCTGGCAATTTGGACATCATGGTGGTAATGGGGCAGGTTCATGCCGTGGAATGCCGATTCTGGGCCCGGGAAACAAGCACAGACTGGTAGGACTGCATAGTGTTGCAGGTCTGGGATGATTCCCAGTGGCTGCAAAACATTCGCACGCGTAAGGGCACTTTCATGGAACTTTGTGACTTGCTTTCCCCTGCCTTGAAGCACAAGAATACCAAGATGAGAGCAGCCCTCACAGCTGAGAAGTGAGTGGTGATAGCCCTGTGGAAGCTTGCAACGCCAGACAGCTACTGGTCAGTCGGGAATCAATTTGGAGTGGGCAAATCTACTGTGAGGGCTGCTGTGATCCAAGTAGCCAACGCAATCATTGAGCTGCTGCTATCAAGGGTAGTGATGCTGGGAAATGTGAAGGTCATAGCTTTATGGGGATTGTCTGCCCCATTCTTTGCAGTTCACCCTGAGTGACCACAGTTGGCCCCACTAGGACCCCGGTCACAACATGGGAAAGGCCTCATTTAAAAAAAAAAAAAAAAAAAAACAGAAGTAAGGAGGACAATTAATTAGCAGTCTAAAAACAAAATATTTATGCTCCCTAAAATAAGTAAATGGGTCAGTAAGCTAAAAACCAAAATGTCTAAGCTAGCCAAAATAGAGGGAGAACACCCAGAAAATCATTTACTACAAACAAAACATAGTAAAAGCTTTGTTATCTGGAATGGTTGGGGAAATGGGGGGTGCTGGTTAGTCAAAAATTCCGGTTAACTAAGAGTTATACTTACCAATGGATTACCAATTTTCAAAGAATTAGAATTCAATACAATTAACAAACATTCCTATTCTTGCCCTTTTCAAGACATGTACAAATATCTATTTTCCGTTTTAATGTCAACACAACTGTCTTATTCTTCTCTCCTTTGCTTTTCGCTGGTATTTTGGATGCCATAATGGTAGGCTGGCTTTGATATTTTATGAGAAACAGAGGACAATACACCGAGTAATAAACCGACCAATCACAAAGGCAGATACAAACGGAAAGAACAGCATTCAGCTCTTCTTGGCTAACTCGAGCATAGTCCTCTCGGAAATACTTGGGTCCCGAATAGCTTTGGCATCAGTCCCAGTTACTAGTTTGAAGATTTGTATTGGGAGATATCAGAAATGCCGGTTTCTAGAGCTTTCCAGTTGGTAAAGTGACAGATAACAGCAAAGAAAATAAATACAAAATGTAAAAAGAAGGTTAAAAAATAGGTCAAGCGGGAACAAACATGCCCAACAGGGATTGGCTTGGTTTACAAAGTAATCAAGCCAAGCCAAAAATATGTAACACAATGTATAAAAAAGGGCTGCAATAAAAGTATAGAAAGGAAGATCGAGCCAGCAGATCGAGGGAAGTGATTATTCCCCTCTATTCAGCACTGGTGAGGCCACACCTGGAATACTGCGAACAGTTTTGTTCCCCCCACTACAGAAAGGATGTGGACAAATTGGAGAGAGTCCAGCGGAGGGCAACGAAAATGATTAGGGGGCTGGGGCACATGACTTACAAGGAGAGGCTGAGGGAACTGGGGTTATTTAGTCTGCAGAAGAGAAGGGGGGGGGGGATTTGATAGCAGCCTTCAGCTACCTGAAGGTGGGTTCCAAAGAGGATGGAGCTCAGCTATTCTCAGTGGTGGCAGATGACAGAATAAGGAGCAATGGTCTCAAGTTGCAGAGGGCGAGGTTTAAGTTGGATATTAGGAAACACTATTTCATTAGGAGGGTGGTGAAGCACTGGAATGGGTTACCTAGGGAGGTGGTGGAATCTCCTTCCTTAGAGGTTTTTAAGGTCAGGCTTGACGAAGCCCTGGTTGGGATGATTTAGTTGGGGATTGGTCCTGCTCTGAGCAGGGGATTGGACTAGATGACCTCCTGAGGTCCCTTCCAACCCTAATCTTCTATGATTCTATGATTCTGTGAAGAGGTTTGCTGTGTAATTTTGGACGTGTGGTCCGCCCTATGCCCATTCCCTGTGCTTGGGTGTGATCAATTCAGTGTAGCTTTGCTGTAAGCCACATAAAGGAACCAGAGTGACAAAACTCGAGTCAAACTAAGTTCTTGGAAAACCAAATAAAAAAGAGCTTGGGGGAACCCCAAGAGAACCCAGGTAAATTGGACCTAAAGTGAGGGCTGTCCCTTGAAATGAGGGGTAGTTGAGAGGAGCAGAAAAACAGTAAATACCCCCCCACCAGGAAGAGAACCAGCTTCAAGGGTGGGGGTAGGAAGTCAACAGCCACTCAGTGGCACACTCCATCCACTCCCCCTCCCTACCCCATGGGGGAAGTGGCTGAGAGGAGAGAATCATTCCCTGGCTTCAGTGAGAAAAGCAGCTGGGGGGAGAGCAGAGAATTGCTCAACAGCCCCCTGACCATTGAGAGAAGTAGCCGCAGTGGGGGGCTGTGGAGAGTCACTTAACTACCCCCCAGCACCAATTAGAGTAGCAGCTGCAGGCGTGGGGAGCAGAGAGCCGCTCCGATGCCTCCTGGGCGGGGGCAGAGTCCCACTCAACAGTAACCGGGGTATTAAGCTTTGTACGCCTGACTCAGCTGATGGGACAGGCCCCAGGAAATAAAGCTCAGATGCCTCTTCCCAACAGGACTGCCCAGAGGATTCAGGGGGCCTGGGGCAAAGCAATTTTGGGGGCCCCTTCCATAAAAAAAAAGTTGCAGTATATTCTCGTGGGGGCCCCTGCGGGGCCTGGGGCAAATTGCCCCACTTGCGCTCCCCTCTGGGCAGCCCTGCTTCCCAACACTATTGCATGCCACACATTTATTACAGTGATTTCTCCAGTCCCACCACTGGGTGTGCTACACTGTGGAAACCAGCATCTGAGCAGGTGAGATTTAAAGGTGAAATATACATAGGGCTGGCTAACTGACATAAGGCCTATTGCTGGGCAAATCAACAGCTGCTAGTGGACTGCCAGGATTTTGGTGCTGGGAGGACTGGGAGCTTTCTGTGAAACTGGAGCCTCCTGCAAGCTGAGCAAGAAGTCACATCTGAGGTTTTTGTACATGCTGACCGGGGGCGTGGGGCCCTCTGCAGTTGCAGTTGGGTTCAATGCACCTCTGCAGCTTAATGCCTGCCTGACCAAGCTCTTCTTGAAGTGGGGGGGATCGCAACTGAGCTCAAAGTGTTGTGATTGAATTTACAGCTCTCTCATTACAGTGCAGAGACAGCCTTGATATGAGGTATGCTGCTGCTCATCGGAAAGAAGTGATCATTGTATGAATTATTATATTGTAGGATCCAGATATTGTACTATCCACTATTCAAATGTATGAGCCATTTCACAGAAGACAAAGAGAGACGCTGCACCCACCCTGCAGAGTTCATCATCTAAAGATGAGACACAAGTGACGGTGACAAAGAGTAGGGAGGACACGGGGGAAGAAGGGTGATGGTTGCAATTGCTCAGTTTAGGCATCTAGTGCACATGGTGGCTGTTTTGTGTATCCAGAAATGTAAATAGTAGATAACTACTATAGGCATCTGAAGTGTAGCAATCTTTTAGGTAACCTAATGGGTTTTATTAACCTACTTGATGGTAACCACCTGGATTTATGCATCTCTGTTAACTATCCATGCCCACACAGAGTTTGCCAGGGTCACACAATTATTTTTATTTTCACAAGTGTATCTCCTATGCATTACGTAAGTTTCTGCAATCTATATACACAGTCTAAGGATATGCTGAACTAGACAACTAGTTATAGTGAGTGATTCCATCTTGACGGTGAATGTTGGAAAGTAGATTAATGACAGCTGAGGGAGGGGGAAAAGACAGCACTATTTTGAGGATAACTTTTCATTAGTAGGTCACAGAGGCTCCTTATAGAAAAGTAAGTGAACCCTCGAATCACTAAGGAGACATAAATAGCAGTGGGTGATCTCCTAACTGTCTCTGAAGTGTAAGAGATTAACTTTAAGTGGGTTGGTCAATGAATCTGAGATCATTTTTGAATTACTGTGTTTATTTTTATTGGCTTGGAAACCTTGAGCACTGGTCAAGGAAAATGGAAATTGAAGCACAAATAATTAGTAAAAATCTAGGTTTTACTAAAGAATTTAAAACACCACCATTTTGAAATGTTAGCAAAGTGTGAAACATTCATTTGTATCTGTGACGTTATTGATATAATCTGGGACCATATAGATCATTGTTGCAACCAAGGTCCTGTAGTGGCACCCAAATCTTGTATAAAGGGGGTCAAATGGGGTGTCTAAGACAAGGTTATGGATTACTGGTTATAATTATGCTGTCTATATGTGTGTATCAGTGTTATAGTTGAAGTTATGAATATTGGCTCTATACTGTCTGTATTGCAAACTTATGCTATGCTTCTGGGTGACATCCCAGACAAGCTGGTGTTAGCTCTGCCTAGCCTGCTTGATGGCCCATTAAGAACCATCAGCTATACAATGGACTCATTGAGAAAAGGCAAATATGTCTTGAGACTCAGCAAAGTATGCAGGGACTGGCCCATGTGACTCCAGACTCCATTTTGCTGTAATTTTCCACAGTAAGAACAAAGGGGTGTTCTTACACCTGGAAAAGACTATATAAGGCTGATGCCTCATCTCCATTTTGTCTTCAATCCTGCTTCACACCTCTGGAGGAACTTTGCTACAAGCTGAAGCTTTGAACAAAGGACTGAGGACCCATCCCAGCGGGGGATGTATTCCAGAGACTTGATTGGAACCTGCAGTTTATTCTATCGCTGCTGCAAGCCTGAACCAAGAATTTTGCCATTACTGTATGTAATTGATTCCATTTAACCAATTCTAACTCTCATCTCTATCTTTTTCCTTTTATGAATAAACCTTTAGATTTTAGATTCTAAAGGATTGGCAACAGCGTGATTTGTGGGTAAGATCTGATTTGTATATTGACCTGGGTCTGGGGCTTGGTCCTTTGGGATCAGGAGAACCTTTTTCTTTTACTGGGGTCTTGGTTTTCATAACCATTTGTCCCCATAACGAGTGGCACTGGTGGTAATACTGGGAAACTGGAGTATCTAAGGAGATTGCTTGTGAGACTTGCGGTTAGCTAGTGAGGTGAGACCGAAGTCCTCTTAGTCTGGCTGGTTTGGTTTGCCTTAGAGGTGGAAAAAACCCCAGCCTTGGGCTGTAACTGCCCTGTTTGAGCAATTTGTCCTGAGTTAGCACTCTCAGTTGGGTTCCGCCAGAACCGCATCGTCACAGTGGCGTAGTCGTGCTTGGATCCACAGAACCAGGTCAATTAAGCTTTGGGTCAGAACCCCACGCTATCCACATTTGAATTTTGGGATTGAGAGTTTTGTTGGTTAAAGAGCTGCTGCAATGGCTGAGCAAACAGCATATGAGGGACTTGGCAAAAAAGCCCTGGAAAATTTGTGTTCAGAAAAGAGGATAAGCTTTAGAAAGAAAGCTACAAAGGAAGAACTGAGAAATCTGTTAATAGCCAGTGATCAGGGGGCAAGAGCACAGCCCTTACCTGAGGCTGCAGAAGATGCAGAAAAAATTAGAGTGCAAAAGGCAACAAGTAAACTGCAATTTGAGCATGAACAGAAGCTAGCAGATCTTCGATTGCTGGAGAAGCAAAAAATAGCAGAAATAGAAAGAGAGAGAGAGAAGGAGGCTGATGAGAGAGAAGAGAGAGCTCGTAAGCGGCGTCTAGAGCTGCTCGCTGCTGAACAGGAGACTCACAAGATGGAACAGGAGATGGCCAGACTTCAGCTCCAAGTAATGGAAGAGCGGAGAAAGTCATCCCCACCTGGTACTCCACTTCCCCCCCGCCATGAGAAAAACTGGGAAAGGATGTGTCCCATTTACAACGATACTGAGGATATAGAGGAGTTTTTATCTACCTTTGAACGCCTCTGCAATCTGTACCAGATCCCCGAGGGTCAGCGAATGCCTGTCCTGCTGACCAGACTGACTGGAAAAGCCAGGGAGGTATTTAATGACTTGGGGGAACAAGAAGCCTTAGATTATGAGCGGTTTAAGGATTCTGTGTTAAGGCGGTTCAAGGTTACTCCTGAATCTTACAGAGTTAAGTTTAGAGAGTTTAAAATGTCTAAGGATTGTACTTTTGTAGAATGTGCTCATAAACTGATGGGTTTTGTTAAAAAGTGGGTTGTGGGAGCCAAGGCGCATGGGAGTTTTGAAAAACTGCTGGATTTAATAACTTTGGAACAGTTTTTAAACATTGTGCCTGACAATGTGAGAGCAGCTGTGTGTGATAGGGACCCTGAGTCAGTCCTACGGGCAGCAGAGATTGCGGATGCCCATACCCAAAACAGGGCTCGAGAAGGGTGTAAAACCCCGGGGAAAACTAATCACCATTCTCCCCAGTTCAAGAGGAGGGAAGGATTTAAAAGTAAACCTGACTCTTCTAAAGGAGTTCAAGGGGGCCCGGAGGGTAGGAACTCACATCCCAGGACGGAACAGGTTACATGCTATCACTGTGGTATGCTGGGCCACGTGAGACCAGACTGCCCAACACTGAAGGGCAGCCCCAAACCAGCAACCCCAAATGCCACGGCAAATGCTAACCCTGTTGTTATAAACTCACAGGCAAGCTACACAGAGCCCAGCATTGGTGTCCTGTGTGCAAATGCTGTTTCTGTGGTCTCTGAAGAATTTGACCTTAAAACTCACATTAAAGCTAAATATGGGGGAAATAATGCAGAGTTTATTAGCAGTGCAGAAGTGAATGGAGTAAGGTGTATGGCATGGAGGGACACCGCAGCAGATATCACTTTGGTTAAAGCAAGTCTTGTCAGGAAGGAAGATTATTTGCCAGGTGAAGATGTGACTCTTGTAGCCTTTTCTGAGTATTTTGTCAGGGTGCCTTTGGCTAAAATCCACCTGAAATGGAAGGGATTTGAGGGCACCATGGTTGTGGGAGTAAAAGACACACTCCCTAAGGATATTATGATTGGAAATGATATTAAAGCTATGGTCAGTCAAGTTAACACAAACCAGGCACAGGAGAGGATTGATCCTAAGGTTGTGCCTATGGAGGATTTCTCCAAAAGTTTGTCTTTGGAAAGTAGCTGTTTGGCTGTGAATGAAGTTTCTGAATGTCTATCTAATGTCTCAAAAGTAAATCTGGAATTAGATCAAGCGAAGGGAGAGGAGATTTTGGATGAGCCTAGGCAGTCTTGTGAGCTGATGGCTTTATCTAGTCAGCAGTTTGGGAAGGCAAGGAGAGTGGAAGATGAGTGTCCCCATACCTTACCTGTTTCCTGTGTGAAGAATAGTGACAGTGAAGGAAATGTGCCTGTGTCTGTCAGGGGTATTGACTTGCCTATGGAGAAAGCTACCCCAGTCTCCAAGCAGTTGTCTGTGAACAGCCCGGTGTGCTGGGACAAGGGAAATGAAATCCCAAACTGTGTGTCTAGTAAAGGAAAATGTGTCTCCAACTCTTTTTTGTCTGTGGAGCAGACAGAAAGTGCCTTTCAGCCTGTGATGGTTGAGAGTAATTCAGTTGTCTCAGATTTGGTTCTGGATTCAACTAAAGCCCAGGAAGGGAATGGTCCTAAGTTTGTGTCTGCTGGGGAGAATGGCACTGTAACTAGGTTGCATCCAGTTAGTGTCTTAGCAAAATCCCAGAGACCAGACAATTCTAGTGCTTGTATCTTGCCTGTTGCTCATGTGTGGTTGGAGAAGGGGGTAACAACTCTGTCTAATCAGAGTGATACCCTAGCCAGGGCACAAGGAGAGCAGAAAGGTAATTTGGTTGTGGTACCTACGGACAGTTTAACAACTTGTAGCAAAAAGGACAAAATTCCTAAGCTTGTGTGTGGCAAAGGAAAGGAGAATGCTTCTGACCTTTCATCTAATGAGTCTATGGGTTTGCCTGAAAGGGGATTGTGTAGAAATCTGCCTGATGGGCCAAAGGTGATCCTAAATGTAAGTAAGACCCAGACAGAGTCTGTTGTTGCTCAGGAAAGTGTTCCTTTAGAGCAAGCCCTAGGTGAAGAGGGTAAGGGCAAAATTTCTGTGAGGGGTAATTTGCTGCTTAGAAAAGCTCCTGGGGAAAGGAATCCTCATGGTAATCTGTGCAAGCAGTTCACTGCAACTGAAGGGTGTGAGAGTGATTTAATCAAGGAAGTTTCAGTTCCTAACAGCCAGAAATTTTCTGTTGTGAATGGATCCCCTGACTTTCCTTTTGAAAGATCCAGTGTGGGTAGCTTTGAGAAGGTCTCAGATGGAGTAAGAGCTGTTAAGAAAGTTAAGCAGCCCTATAACCAAGTGGCTGTGTGTGGCCAGCTTGTTGGGAAGACAATGGTGTTGGGACAGGACTGTCTCCATGCTAATTCGTTAAGTGAGCAGTCTGTGCTTCAGGGTCTGAGGACAGATTTGGTTACTGGTGTTTCAGAGCAGAACAGTTTTATGGCCAAATGCTTGAGGATGCAGGGGAGATCAAGCAAACTCTCACCCTCAGACTCTTTGGATTTGTGTGGTATCTCTTTAAGACAGAGTACAGCCTTAGAAATGATAGCAGTTAAGAATATGAAAACTGGTGGACTGGCTCCTGTCTGTGGTAATGCAAATTACTTGCCTGGCTGGGAGAGGAAGGACTTGCTAATAGCTGTTAGCACAAAGAGCCCACCTCATCAGCCAGTGAATTCTGTTAAGCAAAAGAAATCAGGGTTTGATCCTGCAGGACAAGGAGGAAAGAGAAAACTAAATTTTGCAAAGGGAAGCCACAGGTTAACCCTAAATTGCCCAAACTCCAATGGTATTAAGCCAAAGGTGTGCCATGACAAACATGATTGTAAATGGACACTTGCAATGAATTTGTTATTATTGCTAATGGTAATTTTTGTAACAAATGTGTTGCTATTACCACAAACTGTAAAAATGTACAATGTGCCTAATCTTTTGGAAAATCCATTGAACAGGTTAAAAGGAATACATGAAAACACACTTTATGTTAAAAGGCCTTGTTATACTGCTGTTTCACAGTTAATGCCTGTAAACAGTATTGGAACTTTTCACAGGGGAAAAGACATTCCAGACCTAATGTGCTGTATAAAAAGGGAAACTGAGGCACACTACCATATTGCTTTCATGGCTAAAGGCCAAAATTCCTGTACTGTAAACAACCTTAATATCTACATTAACTTGATGTTAATTGGGTTCCAAATATTTGCCAGAGCTTGTATGAATAAAGTAGCTGTTTTCTTTAGCTTGTGTACTGTAAACAACCTTAATATCTACATTAACTTGATGTTAATTGGGTTCCAAATATTTGCCAGAGCTTGTATGAATAAAGTAGCTGTTTTCTTTAGCTCCTGGCAAAATCACATGAGACATTCAGGAACCATGCTGCAAGAGCAGATCCAATCCACTATTGTTCTAACTAAGTTTTACCTTGAGTTTGTAAAGAGGTTCAATCATGTTATTGAACATGACTTTGATAAACCATTTCTGTTATACACTGGTATAACTTCTAACCCAATGCTAGCTGTAGTGAGACAGACCCAAGGATGGGGAGCTCTTGGGATGCAGTCAGTGATGTTTGTGTCATCCCTTCCTGCATCAATTTTGCGTTGGGGGTGTGACGTTATTGATATAATCTGGGACCATATAGATCATTGTTGCAACCAAGGTCCTGTAGTGGCACCCAAATCTTGTATAAAGGGGGTCAAATGGGGTGTCTAAGACAAGGTTATGGATTACTGGTTATAATTATGCTGTCTATATGTGTGTATCAGTGTTATAGTTGAAGTTATGAATATTGGCTCTATACTGTCTGTATTGCAAACTTATGCTATGCTTCTGGGTGACATCCCAGACAAGCTGGTGTTAGCTCTGCCTAGCCTGCTTGATGGCCCATTAAGAACCATCAGCTATACAATGGACTCATTGAGAAAAGGCAAATATGTCTTGAGACTCAGCAAAGTATGCAGGGACTGGCCCATGTGACTCCAGACTCCATTTTGCTGTAATTTTCCACAGTAAGAACAAAGGGGTGTTCTTACACCTGGAAAAGACTATATAAGGCTGATGCCTCATCTCCATTTTGTCTTCAATCCTGCTTCACACCTCTGGAGGAACTTTGCTACAAGCTGAAGCTTTGAACAAAGGACTGAGGACCCATCCCAGCGGGGGATGTATTCCAGAGACTTGATTGGAACCTGCAGTTTATTCTATCGCTGCTGCAAGCCTGAACCAAGAACTTTGCCATTACTGTATGTAATTGATTCCATTTAACCAATTCTAACTCTCATCTCTATCTTTTTCCTTTTATGAATAAACCTTTAGATTTTAGATTCTAAAGGATTGGCAACAGCGTGATTTGTGGGTAAGATCTGATTTGTATATTGACCTGGGTCTGGGGCTTGGTCCTTTGGGATCAGGAGAACCTTTTTCTTTTACTGGGGTCTTGGTTTTCATAACCATTTGTCCCCATAACGAGTGGCACTGGTGGTAATACTGGGAAACTGGAGTATCTAAGGAGATTGCTTGTGAGACTTGCGGTTAGCCAGTGAGGTGCGACCGAAGTCCTCTTAGTCTGGCTGGTTTGGTTTGCCTTAGAGGTGGAAAAAACCCCAGCCTTGGGCTGTAACTGCCCTGTTTGAGCAATTTGTCCTGAGTTAGCACTCTCAGTTGGGTTCCGCCAGAACCGCATCGTCACAGTATCCTCCTCTTAGCCCAGTGAAATTACATCACATTACATCACACCAGTCAAATCAGAAGTGGCACATACCTTACCCACCCTTACCCTTCAAAATCAATCTCCGCCAATGAAGCTACCCTTGATCACCTGCTGCTCCCATGAGCTCCTACACATTTTCTCCCATGATGCCCCTTATATTTGGGAAAAACTCCCTGTCAAAATTAGGAAAGCCACCACCTTACCCTGTTTTAAATCTCCACTTCAAACCTGCTTTTGCTGGGATGCCTACAAACCACTACTGTCTGTTTAGGCTGTTAACCACTTGTGTCTACTGAGATCAGTCTTACGACTAATTTATTAAAACACACCTAATTCTATATACTCTTATCTTCCCCTCTCACCCCCTCCTCTTTTTCTGTTTGTTCATCTAACCCATATTGTCTAAATCCTCTCTTGTGAACTCTCATGGGCAGGGACTGTCTTTGTAGTATTTGTGCATGCAGTGTCTAGGATAAGGGGGCCCTGATCCTTTTCCAGGGTCCTTAGGCACCACTGCAATAGAAATAATAACAATAATTGATTTTACTGACTTCTCCCAGGCAGCCTCACTGCTATTTAATCCATGTATTCTATTCAGGAACAACATTATTGTGATTAACACTTTACAAATACCAAGGGCTAGATGAGATAGCTTTAGCTCTCAATACCTTATGGAGTGTCTAACACCCTTCCCTTTACTTCACGGGGTAGTGAGAGATGGTGGGGCAGCTGGGTGACCCAGGGACTAACCTAGTCTAAGGGATCATATATTAATGATGAATATGTTGACAGATATGGGTCTGTGGAAGCAGAGAAAGAACTGACAGGAAGGGGATTGCAATGCATGACAGTTTGTTAGCAAGAGTCAGGCTAACTATAATCCTAATAACGCGAGATTTGTAGAAGCGAGGAATGTGTGAGGCGAGTGGAAAAGAACTGTGTGAGAAGTTGTTGCGACCTTGTGTAAATAATGTGTAAATAATATGGAATGTAGACTAAGAGTCTACATTAGTAAGCAAAACAAAATATCAGAATGACCTATGTATAAACAAAATGCAGCTGTTGCTCATTATTGTGTGTAACAAAAGATATAAATGCTTGCTGTAATTGTTTACCTGTTGAGAGACCTGTTTAGCTCTCTTCCTCTATGCAATTAATAAAGAGAAAATAAAGTATCTAACTTGCTGTACCCAAACAAAAAGTGAGAACTCTGTTATTCTCCGATAGGTCAGATTTAAATCTGTGCAAGCCACCAGGTGAAATTTCACATGTGAATACTGAGCCAGATTCTGGCCCCTGCTGTATTTCACTTTGGTTGATTCACTGCTCTACAGCCAAAATGCTTCTGAAATAAATGTAGTCAAACTTTACTAATTCTGGGTCACTGAGAACGAAAATGATGCTTAAAATTGTTGATTGGCTCTAGTTTTCAAGATATGCTATTGGGTCAGTATATACGACCCTTGACTTGGGAATGGCGGAGGATAAGTGAGTTATAAAGGGAAGGGATCTCAATTTAAACCAAAAATGACTAAAATACATCTTTGATTGGATCTATGAATAAATCTATGACTGGGTTTGGACAGTACTTGCTTTTTAGGCAAAACAATGAGTGATGCAATCTGAAGCTGGTATTGCGTCATACATGATATGAATTGCATCATGTTATTCCTAGAAGTCATGGATGATGCAATCATAACGAAGCTTACATCACTCTGCTGAACAAATTGCCCTATATCAGCTCTAGAAATCATACAGTGTCGTGCTCTCTTATTTGTCAGTGTTTGATTTTGCAAAGGGACACATTTCTGTTTAGCCAAAGTGAGCAGAGATGCCTCGTACTTGTGTGAACAGTGCAGATAACTTCTGCTATGTTTGTGGTGAAGTGACTTTTGCATCACAAAAGAGCAGTATAACCACTATGGTTAAGAAAGCCTATCACCTTTATTTTGGCTGCAAAATTGGAGATCAGGACAAGAGGTGGGCCCCAAACATAAGCTGCAACACTTGTGCAACAAATCTTTGCCAGTGATTGAACAGGAAAAGGAAATCTATGCCTTTTGCAGTGCCAATGATTTGGAGAGAGCCAACAGATCATACCAGCAATTGTTACTTCTGCATGGTGCCTCCAGTTGGGAAAGGTGTGTCAAAGAAGAAAAAGTGGACTGTGCATTATCCAAACATTCCATCAGCTATACACCCAGTACCCCACGGAGAAGGACTGCCGGTTCCTGATGCACCAGAATCATTCTCACTTGAGTCAGACGAGGAAGAGGAAGAGGATGAAACTTCTGGTCCTGAACCATCAATGTCACAGGACCCACATTTTCTCCCATCCTCCTCCTCTGAACCACACCTCATAACACAAGGTGAACTGAATGACCTTGTCAGGGATTTGGAACTACCCAAGAGTAAGACAGAGCTGTTGGGCTCCAGACTACAGCAGTGGAATCTCCTGGCAGGTGATGTTAGGGTTCCCATGTTCCGTGACCGTCAAAAAGATCTTGTCCCATTCTTCTTCATGGAAGGTGATCTTGTAGCCTGCAACAACATCGATGGTGTGATGGCAGCCCTCAACATCGTTCACGATCCAGATGAGTGGAGACTGTTCATTGATTCATCGAAGACGAGTCTTAAAGCTGTTTTACTGCATAATGGCAATGTTTTGCCATCAATTCCAGTTGGTCATGCAGTCCATATGAAGGAAACCTATGACAACATGAAACAATTTTTGAGGTGCATAAACTATGACCAACATCAGTGGCAGCTTTGTGGCAATTTGAAGGTTGTTGCTCTCTTGCTTGGTCTGCAGACTGGATACACAAAGTACTGCTGTTTTCTCTGCGAATGGGATAGTCGTGCAAGAGATTCCCACTACATCAAGAAAGATTGGCCACTCCGACAGTCATTGGAGCCTGGGAGGAAAAGTGTTCAGCATCCACCACTTGTTGAATCAAGGAAGATTTTGTTATCACCCTTACACATCAAGCTGGGTCTGATGAAGAACTTTGTCAAGGCCATTGACAAAACACAAGCAGCTTTCAAGTACCTCCGTGGAAAATTTCCAAGGTTAAGTGAAGCTAAGATAAAGGAAGGTGTCTTTGTTGGTTCTCAGATATGTGAACTTCTTCGAGATGATGCATTTGACCATGCACTGCGTGGCAAGGAAAAGACGGCATGGAAAGCCTTCCAGTTAGTGGCAATAAATTTTCTCGGAAACAACAAGGCAGACAACTACAGGTTGTTGGTGGAAAACCTCCTCAAGGCATACAAAAGCCTTGGTTGCAACATGTCACTAAAGATACATTTTTTGCACTCTCATCTAGATTTTTTTCCACCGAACTGCGGAGCAGTGAGCGACGAGCACGGCGAGTGATTTCACCGGGACATTGCAACAATGGAGAAACGCTATCAGGGCAAATGGAGCCCATCAATGCTTGCAGCCTATTGCTGGACAGTGACAAGAGATGCTCCATTTAATGAATACAAGAGACAAGTCAAGAAGCGCCGAGTAGACACTGAATAGGACTAAACTATGTACATAATATTTTTTTGCCTTTTGTTTCATAATAAATTTTATTTATATAACCCTTTTGCTGATTTTTAAAGTGTTACATAAACAGGACAGGTGAAATATTATCATGTAAAGCAACCATAAACACATGAAAAGACCTAGGTTTACAATTTATGATTAAAACTCTACTATCTACACAATATACATAGACATAAAATGTAAAAACTTAAATATCTTAGAAACAGTAGCCAATCAGTTGTTTTAATTGTCATATTTGAATTCAGCACATCAAAATACATAATAAATAGCACATTTTATCTCTGAAGCAGACGACTTCTCAAAAATTGTAGGCCAGTGTTATAGGGGTCATTAAGGAACCACAGCAGTCCAATGTACCCAGTCATATACTGCTCTGTATGCAACTCCTGGCATACTGTTGTATCCCTGGTAGTGAGAGGGGATATGCCAGGGTGGACAGGGATGTGCTGAGGCAGAAAGGGGAGAAGCTATAGTGCTCAGTCCTATGGCTATTCTGAGCTACAGAGCAGCCAAAAGCCAGTCCTGGGCAGGCTGCCATGAATTACAGTACAAGATTTAGGAACATAGGATATAGGACTGGAAGGGACCTCCTGGGTCATGAAGTCCAGTCCCCTACTATGGCAGGCAACCCCGTCATGTAATCCTACTCATAAAGTTATCAAGCTCCATCTCAAAACTAGTTAGGTTGTTTGCCCCCACTATTCCTATGGGGAGGCTGTTCCAGACTGTCACTCCTCTGACGGTTAAAAACCTTCTCATTTCCAGCCTAAATTTATTCAGTTGTCCCAGAGCTGCTCCAACTTCTGCTGGGGGTAGGGTGACCAGCTGTCCCAATTTTATAGGGACTGTCCCGGTATTTGGGGGGTTGTCTTATATAGGTGCCTATTAACCCCCACCCCCTGTCCAGATTTTTCACACTTGCTATCTGGTCACCGTAGCTGGGGGTCCCAGCAGCCCCGTACACATACAGAATCGGGGTGGTACAAGCGTGATTTTAAAGGGTTGTGTGACTCAGGAGTCAGCTCTTCTCTGACTCTAGCACTGAGTCTAGTCCTGCAACGGTAAGAGAATTATCAGTGGAGAAGTATTCAGAGTAGCAGCCGTGTTAGTCTGTATCCACAAAAAGAACAGGAGTACTTGTGGCACCTTAGAGACTAACACATTTATTTGAGCATAAGCTTTCGTGGGCTACAGCCCACTTCATCGGATGCATGCAGTGGAAAATACAGTAGGAAGATATATATATACACAGAGAACATGAAACAATGGGTGTTACCAAACACACTATAAGGAGAGTGATCAGTTAAGGTGAGCTATTATCAGCAGGAGAGAAAAAGAACTGTTTATCTCTCCAAATTTCTTTGAATTCATACGCTTGTTCTCTATGGTGACAAGTTATTCTTTCTTTGGACTACTAACGCAGACAGGTCTGAGTACCACTGCTCTATTCTGGGCATAAGCCTACTCTTCCACTTCTGTAAAATCATACTCTTGGTGATCATTGCAGCCATTAAGAACCAGAATCTTTGTAGCATAATCCACATCTTGAGAACAAATTTGTTTTGCGAACACCTCCCTGCCCCTCCACTTATGTGTGAACCGCCTTCTCTTCCATTTGCAATCATATAGCAACCCTATAGCAGCTACAGCAACTGCTTATGTGGAAAATATTGGAAGGTCCAACAACAACAAAATACCATCAACCCATCAGAGAAAGAGGCTTCAAGGTTCATAGCCACAAACAGGACACCCCTCCCTTCCCACTTCCCCCAAGAGGCTGGTGTCTAAATCTGAGGTCTTCATTGCATGTTGCTGTGAATCTTGTTGATTTCAGTAGCATGCCAAATGCAGTTCTCTGATGGCTATCTTCCCTGTTGTGCATCTTATGTAGAGCAGCAGTGTGTGAGATACTTCAGAGAAGGCTGGATCCAGAGATGAAAGTAAGCCGGACCGGCTTCCCCAGGCCGGCGATTTAAAGGGCCTGGGCCTCCCGGCAGCAGCCGGAGCCCCGTCCCTTTAAATTGCCACCATAGCCCTGCTACCAGAGCCCCTGGGTGGTGGAGGCAGCTCAGGCAGCGATTTAAAGGGCCTGGGGCTCCGGCTGCAGCGGGGAGCCCCGGGCCCTTTAAATCACCACTGGAGCCCTGTTGCTGAAGCCCTGGGGTAGCAGCGGCAGCCCAGGGCTCCAGCGGTGATTTAAAGGGCCAGGGGCTACTGCAGTGGAGCCCCGGGCCCTTTAAATCGCCGATGGAGCCCCAGAGGCTCCCGGCTGCTGCCGCTACCCTGGGCTCGGGGCTCTGCTTTAAAGGGCCCGGGGATTTAAAGGCCCTGCCTCTTCCGGTTGAGGCCACACCTCTTCTGGTTAAGGCCATGCCCCCTGCTCAGGACTCCAGCGTACCGGTAAGTCCTTTAAATTACTTTCACCCCTGGCTGAATCATCACAAAATGCTGCCCTGGTGACTGTTGATTATCGTAAAGGCAGTACATGGGGTTTGTTATCCATGGGTGAATGACTATTCTGTCATTTTGTCTTTATAGGCCACAAGACTAAGTCATTTCTAAGAGATGGAGGGAGCAGCTGGTTTTCTGGTTCTAAAGTTGTGGTAATCACTGTTTATGCTCATATCAATGGGAAGGCAACTTAAGTTTCTAGTCTTGGGGCTGCTTAGTGGAGACTCAGGGCTTGGAGAGCGGAGACTGAGTCTGCCCCACACTGGATACACATTTCCATAAGAGATGTACCATTATGTCAGATGTGCAAGAGACCCACTTGCATGGGAGAATGGAACCCAAGGAACTTGGGTGTAGGATGAGCAAATCTAGCATATGATCAAATGAAAAAGTTATCAATAAATCATTCTGTAAAAGATCAATAGGTACTGGACACCGGAGCCAGGTCAGGTTCACTTCCCCTCCTTCATATACCCGCTCTGAATTAGGCTAATCTGATTTTGCTTTACCTCTGTGGGAATTTAAGGGAGATACTGTGTGTTGGCCACTATAGGGCGCTCATATTCCATGAATGTTACAACCTAGTACTGAGAGAGACAAGATGTATGAGGTGTGACGTTGCACTCTATATGATTTTATAAATATATGCTAATGAGTGAATATAAAGTAACTGGAATATGCTTCATGCAAAAGGTCTCTTGTAAGGTATCATTACAAAGCTTATAATCTACTGAGTGTGGTCATCCTATTTGTATAAATGTATCACTCTTGTATCTGAAACTAGAACTATGAAATATAACTCTGAGGGCCTATTGTAATTATGCAAAGTGTGGGCCATTAAAGGTGGTTTGGAATCTTGATGGCTCCCATCAACCAGGACAATTGACTGTGGATGGCTCTGTTTGCAGGCAAGCCTTCCTGTGAGTCAGGCTGGGAGGAATGAAGGCTTGAAGTCTTACAGTGACATGTGATCATGTCACCTGAACTGGAATCCATCTTTAACCTGGTGTCTTTCCATTGAGAAGGAGGGGGTGGGAACCCAGAGAGGGACAAAGGATTCCCGCCTTATGCAAAAGATATATAAATGGGTGGAACAGAACAAAGAGGAGAGCCATTATGAGGAATCCCCTAGCTACCACCTGTGCTGGAACAGGAGTTGTACCAGGGGAAAGAATTGTGCCCAGGCCTGGAAGGTGTCCAGTCTGAGAAAAAATCGTACTGAAGCATCTCTAAGGGTGAGATTATCTGTATTCGGTTTGATTAGACATAGATTTGCGTGTTTTATTTTATTTTGCTTAGTGACTTACTTTGTTCTGCCTGTTACTACCTGGAAACACTTAAACCCTACTTTCTGTATTTAATAAAATCACTTTTTACTTATTAATTAACCCAGAGTATGTGTTAATACCTGGGTGGGCAAACAGCTGTGCATATCTCTCTATCAGTGTTATAGAGGGCGAACAATTTATGAGTTTACCCTGTAGGCTTAACTGAAAGCAGCTAACAGAAGTGTTCTTGTCTTTAACACTCAGGTGCCCAACTCCCAATGGGGTCTAAACCCAAATAAATCCGTTTTACCCTGTATAAAGCTTATACTAAGTGATCCTCCCTCAAGGATGACTCTACAGCACAGGGCGAGTTCATGGCAAAGTTGTGGATCCTTACGGATTTGGTGGATGTGGGGAATAATTCATATCTCCAAGACTTAGGGCTGGTCTACACTGAAAACTTACATCAGCATAGTTACCTCTCTATGGGGTAAATCCACACTCCTGATAGATGTAGCTATGTCAACCTAATCCCTGTTGTAGAGTACGCTAGGTCAACGGAAGAATTCTTCTGTCAACCTAGCTACTGCCTCCCCGGGAGATGGATTAAGTACAACAATGGGAGAACCCCTGCTTGAGAACAGGAAATTAAGAGGGAAATGCACATTAAAAATAACTGCTAAAAAATGATTGATCCTTTTGATCCATGCGCTAGGCAAAAGTTCAGGTTAATCTTTAGTTTACTGTAGCTGAACTAGTTTGTCCATCCCGAATTAAAAGGTTTGCTGGTGGGTAGGAAAGAATATAGGGCACAATGCTGTCACCCTTTTTTGATCTAAGCAACTGGTCACATTTTGGGTCCCTAAGGCCGTTCCAGTTGAGAGTTTAAACTGGTGATAGGTATTTCTTTGATGTAGTTGTGTTTAATTAAAAAGAAAGAACAAAGTCCTGTGACTCTGAGTGCAGAGGGAACCAAGAGCAAAAGGACCAGTTTCTTAACTTACAGCCCCAAGCTCTCTTTAGCTAACAGACCCAACCTTCTAGCACTTAGAGAGTAGGGTGATACCAGGCTCCCAGCCCTCTGTCTTCCAGATGGGTGGGGCTGTTAAAAGAGTGTGACAAAAACTCCTGTTAAACTGCTGAGTGTTCCTATTAACTCAGTGCTTTTATTCTATTTATGTGTAAGCAGGAGCTGAATGAATTCCCCCCTGACACCTAGCTGGGTGGGAGGGAGAGGGGAAGACTTCAGGAGCAAACTGTATTTACATGAACACAACTATTCTGCTTAGATATCCATCAGAGTTGCTCAGGCTGATGTTGGGTCACAAATCAGGTGAACGAGCCCCTGATGGTATGGCTGATGTGCAGGTGTGAAAATACTTACAAGGGGAGATAGATTCTCCCATCAGGGGCTCGTTCACCTGCACATCTACCAATGTGATATATGCCATCATGTGCCAGCAATGCCCCTCTGCCATGTACATTGGCCAAACCGGACAGTCTCTATGCAAAAGAATTAATGGACACAAATCTGACATCAGGAATCATAATACTCAAAAACCAGTGGGAGAACACTTTAACCTGTCTGGCCATTCTATGACAGACCTGCGGGTGGCTATCTTAAAACAGAAAAACTTCAAAAACAGACTCCTACGAGAGACTGCTGAGCTGGAATTGATATGCAAACTAGACACAATCAACACAGGATTAAATAAAGACTGGGAATGGCTGAGCCATTACAAACATTGAATCTATCTCCCCTTGTAAGTATTTTCACACTTGCTTCTTATCAAACTGTCTGTACTGAGCCATCTTGATTATCACTTCAAAAGTTTTTTTTCTCTTACTTAATTGGCCTCTCAGAGTTGGTAAGACAACTCCCACCTGTTCATGCTCTCTGTATGTGTGTGTATATATATCTCCTCAATATATGTTTCACTCTATATGCATCCGAAGAAGTGGGTTGTAGCCCACGAAAGCTTATGCTCTAATAAATTTGTTAGTCTCTAAGGTGCCACAAGTACTCCTGTTCTTTTTGCGGATACAGACTAACACGGCTGCTACTCTGAAACTTCTAACAATATAGGTTTGCATTTCAAAGTTCTAGCCTATTTAGCATGAATGGCCCTAATTATCATTCACATACCTTTCTAACATGACTTTAAAGGTGGGCTTTGGGTCATTCAGCCTGCAAGCTGTTTAACCCTTTCTAGCCATGCGTCATACAAGGTGCCTTCTTTCCTGGGGAGGAGGTGAACTCACACAGATGCACCTCTGAACCCTGGGTCCTCTCTGACCAAGGACAACCACTGTGAGTGGGATGTGGTGAGGGAGCAGAGAGAGGCACAGTGAAGGAGCTTTTGGTTGTAGAACTCAAGATCTTGAGGCAGAAGGCACTGCCCCACACACTCTGGGATGGGTGTCCTTCTCACAGTTTTATGATTATGAATCCTGCTTGTGGCATTTTCCCTAATTAATGTTGGGTGACTTCCCTCCTTTCATTAAAAATTTCTTTTCTACACTCAGACTCTGTGCTTATGAGTGGGGAAGTATTGCTGCTCACAGGTGCCAAGGGGCATAGATGCCGACTCCGTGGGTGCTCCGGGGCTGGAGCACCCACAGGGAAAAAGTAGTGGATGTTTAGCACCCACCGGCAGCTCCCCGCCCCGCCCCAGCTCACCTCCGCCTCCGCTCTGCCTCCGCCTCCTCCCCTGGGTGCACCGCGTGACTGCTTTTTCCCCCTGGCTCCCAGCGCTTGCACCGTGAAACAGCTGATTTGCACAGCAAGCGCTGGGAGGGAGGGAGGGAGGAGGAGGAGGGGGAACGCGGCACGCATGGGGAAGAGGCAGGGCCGGGGCGGGGATTTGGGGAAGGGGTCCAATAGGGGCAGGAAGGGGGCGGAGTTGGGGCTGGGACTTTGGGGAAGGGGTTGGAATGGTGGTGGGGAAAGGGTGGAGTCAGGGCGGGGGGGGGGGCACGAGCACCCACCGGCACCAGGGAAAGTTGGCGCCTATGCCAAGGGGTTGTGTGTGTGTAATTTCCTCAGGTTACTGGGTGGGGGCTCCAGCTGGTTCTGTGTTGTATTGTTGAAAAGAAACCCCTAGATATTGAACCCAGCCCTAGTTGCTGCCGGCTCCACTTGGCAGAAGGGTTCCATATGCTTTAACTTTTCGTTTTGTTATGAGCTGGGTGAAACCTTGGTAGGGGCTGAGTTAAAACCTTGTTCAAATTAATGCACACGTGAAGGACTTCTCCCATTGCAAATGCTTGTAATAAACAGTTAAGGGGGCACACCTAACCCAAAGAATCAGCACGTGTCTGGCTCAAGTCAGCTGACTCGGGACCCCAGAAGCTCAAGGTGCCGGACTAAAAATCTTCATAGACATTTGGACTTGAGTTAGAGCCCGAGCTCTGGGACCCTCCCCCGTCACAGGGTCTCGACTCCCAGCGCTTGGGCTCCAGCTCTAGCCTGAACATCTGCACCAGGGGTCGGCAACCTTTCAGAAGTGGTGTGCCGAGTCTTCATCTATTCACTCTCAGTTAAGGTTTCGTGTGCCAGTCATACATTTTAACGTTTTTAGAAGGTCTCTTTCTATAAGTCTAGAATATAGAACTAAACTATTGTTGTATGTAAAGTAAATAAGGTTTTTAAAAAATGTTTAAGACGCTTCATTTAAAATTAAATTAAAATGCAGAGCCCCCCGGACCGGTGGCCAGGACCCGGGCAGTGTGAGTGCCACTGAAAATCAGCTCATGTGCCGCCTTCGGCACGCGTGCCATAGCCTGCCTACTCCTGATCTACACACAGTGATTTTTCAGCCCAGAAGCCTGAGTGCCTTGAGCCTGATCTGGGCCACCCACATGGTTTGTTTTTTTATCCCCCATACAGTCTGCTCAGTCGGTGGAGGGTTCAACTGAGTAATTTGATTGGGGGGGGGTGCGGGGGCGGTGAGAGAACGAGACGCAGAAAGTAATAGCGTGACCCTACAAAAACCTAGCAAGAGAGCTAGTTGCCAGTGCCCTCCCTCTGCGCACCAGATTCTTGGTTCCACGTGTCACCTTCCCCTCTAGGTGCTGGAAGGGAGGTAACTTGGATTCACCCAGGTGCCGGAGGGCTGGAACCAGGTGTCACTGCCCCTTGGGCTGCTGAGAGTCAAACTGTCCCCTCCCCCGCTCGCTGGCAAATGCCCCTGTCCAGGTTGCTGCGACTTTAATGCGAAACCGAAAGCGAAAGGCGCCGAGTCCACTGGAATTAAATTTCCCCAAACTCTTCTGCGGACTTTTCCAGGCGTCTGGGGCGGATCCGCCGAGCCGGGACTTTGCGCCCTCACTCACATGCCCCCCTTTCAGGTGCCTTTCGGGGCTGAAACGTGCCCAGCCTGATACCCTAATGAAGCTGCCTCCGTCCCGGCCCCAGCCGCCGCCGCCGCCGCCGGGGATCTGACCCTGCGCCCCCGTCCTGGAGAGGCTGGCGCCCTTCCCTAGCTCTTCCCATGCCATGGCCCGGCTGCTGCTCTTGTTCTGCGGCATCGTCAGGCTCCTGTCCGCCTGCACCAGCGCGGCCGCGCTGCAAGGTAAGCGAGAGAGCGCAGCCTGCCAGCCGCTCCTCCTCCTCTTCCTCCGGAGCGCAGGGGCGGGGGGGGCTGCTCCTGGCAGGGGACGAGCCCGCCCCACCAGCGTGCGGTCCCGAGCGGAGACCATCACCGCCAGCCCAGCGTGGCTGGAGATGGGGGCGCTCAGGTGTGCGGCGCGCCCTGGAGGGGGAGCGCACGGGGAAGGAGCCACCTCCATGCGCTCGGGCCATGTGCGCGCTATGGGAAGGAGGAGTCGGCGAGCCCCGGGGGCACCTGTAGCCAAGCCGTGCGCTCCAGAACGAGCCTGTGCGCGCCTCCAAAAGAGGAGAATTCCGTGCGCTCCTCTTAAGCTCCAGCTCCGAGCCGGGGGGCGAGCGGGGAGGCCCAGGCCCTTCCTACAGAGTTGGCGTGACTGTTGTTGCCCCACGTGCGGTCCTCCGGGCAGCTGCACCGGGAGGGGAACCAAAGGACCAGCTCATGGCTGCACAAAAGGAACAGGGCTCCGGGACCGTTCCCCTCCTTGTAGCCCCTTACCTGGGCCAGCCTCGGTTGCCAACCCATCCTTGCATTGGATCACCCCAAAAGTGTGTGTGTGAGGGAGGGGAGGAGACAGAGCCATCAGCCTTCTCCCCCTTCCCCCCAGCCAGCCTAACAGGGCGTCATCCACAAGGGGAGCCCACGCTACACCCGTCCAAAGGGTGCCACAGTGGGAACATTCCTCCTGTGCACCAGGGAGCTTTGGGAACCATTGTCCCCTGCTGAGGCACTGTCCTCTAAAATGCCTCCTGGGATCGGGCTGTCCATTCAGGAAGCACTTGCCTGGGTGCTAGCCTCCTTAGTGGGGTGGAAAAGGGGTCCACCAGGGGTGGCAGCAGGAGCCCTTGTTAGGAATTCTGGGGGAGCCCTTTCCCACCCCTTTAAGGAGGCTAGCACCCAGGAAAATGCTTCCCAAAGGGCTGAAAATCCACAGGTTTATCTTGCATTTTTTCCCATGCCATGCATTCAGATATGGGTGCTGGTGTGGGAGCCTTCTGGGTACCTGATGTTGAACCAGTGACCTGTGTATTGTAACATATATTTGTGCTGTAGGTGGCATACTGATATGGTACTGACCTCATGCATGCCCTATATGCAACTTGCAGGCTTGGGGCTATGGTCTGTTCAGACTTCAGGGAGCACTATGTCCAGCTAAAAGAACAGGAGTACTTGTGGCACCTTAGAGACTAACAAATTTATTTGAGCAAAAGCTTTCGTGGGCTACAGTCCACTTCACTGGATGCATAGAATGGAACATATAGTAAGGAGATATATATACACATACAGAGAACATGAAAAGGTGGGAGTTGTCCTACCAACTCTAAGAGGCTAATTAATTAAGAGAAAAAACTTTTGTAGTGATAATCAAGATAGCCCATTACAGACAATTTGACAAGAGGTGTGAGAATACTTAACATGGGGAAATAGATTCAATGTGTGTAATGGCTCAGCCATTCCCAGTCTCTATTCAAGCCTAACTTGATGGTGTCTAATTTGCATATTAATTCAAGTTCAGCAGTTTCTCATTGGAGTCTGTTTTTGAAGCTTTTCTGTTGCAAAATTAATCATAGAATATCAGGGTTGGAAGGGACCTCAGCAGGTTATCTAGTCCAACCCCCTGCTCAAAGCAGGACCAATCCCCAGACAGATTTTTGCCCCAGATCCTTAAATGGCCCCCTCAAGGATTGCCACTTTTAAGTCTGTTACTGAGTGGCCAGAGAGGTTGAAGTGTTCTCCTACTGGTTTTTGAATGTTATGATTCCTGATGTCAGATTTGTGTCCATTTATTCTTTTGCGTAGAGACTGTCCGGTTTGGCCAAAGTACATGGCAGAGGGGCATTGCTGGCACATGATGGCATATATCATATATATATATATATACGTCCAGCTAGGTATTTGCTGCTTTGAATCGGGTTTTTGTTTCGTTTTCTGTTGTTGACTTTGTTACTATAAAAATGCACAGTACGTCTGATAACGCTTGCCAAGAGCAACGCTCCAGAGCAGCTGGTGCTCCGGGACACAGCAGAACTGATGTTGCAGGTGGAGCACTGTTCCACATCAGATTTAGCACCCGTGTTTGTGCACATCCACATCTCAATCTGCTGACTTCTACTTGTACCCCTCGATCTTACCTCAGCTTTTCTATGTTACTACCTGTCGGGACATTTTATTTATTGGTGATTTTTTTTAAACTTAATTTTCATAAAGAAACCAACAAAAAAAATCATAAAAGTAAATAATGTATAGCTTGAATATGTTACCAAATATAGCACATTTCGCAGGCTATCTAATACAAGTTTGCAGTTATGCAACTTTACAACGTCTTAACTGCATTCCCTTCTCTTTCACACTTTGTGACACTCTACCAGCTTCTGTTGATGCCATCAGCTGTTTTAACCTTTGTACTGTACCTAACAAAGATCTTTCACTTGGAAGCTGATTCCCCTGGTTAAATGTGCAGTCAGCTTTTTGGTGGACTGTAAATAAGGGGCGTTTACCGTAATTACCTCTCACTGTATGAAACCTGGCTTGAAATCAGAGCCACCGGGCACTGCGCGCATTGCATATTTTCTAGGATTTGATGGGAGAAGAGAATCCTCTTTCTGGAATACATTTAGGAGCCCCCTGTAATCACTTTCCCACCCAAAAGGAGATGAGTTGGATGAAACTTTGAATAAGGGGAGTCAGACAGCGGTTGGCCCCGTGTGAGTGCGCAAAGGGGAGAGGGATGTCCTTGTGCCTCTACACAGAGCCAACCATAGTATGAGTGGGCAGCATTGGACTGGGTGAAGTTAGAGCAGCTAGTCTCCTCCAGGCGGAGGGAGAGGGAAAGTGTGGGCCATCCTGCTGCTTTCTCTTCCCCACAGAGCTGAGCTCACACTGCGTTGGGCAAAAGGGTGGCAGAATTGTTGCTGCCACGTGGCTCCTGCTCATTTCCTTTAGCCTTGTTAGTCTCATTGTATGATGTGCTACCAGAAGGATAGTCAGCTACTCGGGTGATGAGGACAGTATAAGAACCTCTGTAGATCCGAATAGAATAGATCCAAGGAGAACAGTGGGTGCAGCTTTCTCATGCTGATATTTAGTTACTGGAGTGGGGAGAGGAGGGAAATATTCAGGGAGCAAACAGTGGAGGAAATAGGGCGTTTTGCTGAAAGACGTAGACAGCTAGCTGTGAATAAATGTTTCAAACTGTTATCATGGGGGATGGAGGAAGCCCAAGTAAGCTGAAACCAAGTTGGGCCCACTTGCCAAAAGGAAATATTTGCACATTCCTCCTCCATACCCCCCGTGGAAGTGATTTTAAACACTTTTTTTACTCACTTGTAATTAAAACTTACTTTGGAAACTTAATGGCCTCAAATGCTGCACTCACTTACACCTGGGCAAGGCCACTGGCCTAAATTCATTCATTTCTTTCCATTTATAAAAGACAGCTACCTGGACTCTAGACACTTAAACAACAATTTTAAATGATCAGAGATAAACATCCAGAATAGACTGTCTTTACTGCCAATAGTCTGTACAATAGTCATATAAACAATCCTCGACAAACAAATGTCCTGAATCTTGGCAGGGGGTTAGACTAGCTGACCCTAGCGGTGACTTCTAATCTTACGGATCTATGATTCTAGCAGACTGCATAAACGTTCTTAATCCACCTTGCCCAGAAAATCCTGGGGGAAACAAGATCAACCTTTCTAGCATGTCCTGGAGCTCAGAATAACTAGGAAATGTCAGACCAAAGAGAAAAGCAAATTCTATAGTTGAGGAACTTTCCTGGAGAAGTTCTCAAGCGTCTCCTTCAAAGGTGACTTGCAAAGGATTAAAAATTGGGTTTGTGCTATTTTGCTTATGTATAAAAATGGCCTGTAAAGTATTTTTTCCTCCCTTCTTATTGCTTTTTTAACCTTAAAAATACCAGGAATATTAAGTCTGGTCATCCCTGGTTTTGCCAGAGGACTGGTTGGGAGCCACAAAGATATGTAATGAATGCTTTTTCAGCCCTTAATGGAAGGGGCGAGGGTTCTGCATCATTAACAAAAGTGCTTTTTTCCCAAGTGTTTTAGTGAAATAAGTATTAACATAACTAAAGAGCTTTATATAGTGTAAATAAAAACCATGTCCCCTTCTCAATTCATCCGATTTAACTGAAGCAGACAGTATCTCTCTGTCAGAAATATATGAGTTCTTCAGTTGTCCAGAGTAGACCAGCTCTGAATTTCTAGTATAAAAAAAAACCACAGGGGAAAAACACCACCGAAAACCCTTAACTGCCCACTTCTCCCCTGCCACACACACATTGCTCAGACCATATTTATATATCAAAGAGGGTCAAAGCCCCTAGATTTTTCCCTTTTGCTGGTCATCTTTAAACCGGGGATGCTGTTAGGTCTAGCTGCCCCCAGCAAATCATTGGCAATTGGCCAAACATATAAATACAAGCTGTACAAGAGAAAACATGGCCTGGTCCACACTACCCCCCCACTTCGGACTAAGGTACGCAAATTCAGCTACGTTAATAACGTAGCTGAATTCGAAGTACCTTAGTCCGAACTTACCGCGGGTCCAGACGCGGCAGGCAGGCTCCCCCGTCGATGCCGCGTACTCCTCTCGCTGAGCTGGAGTACCGGCGTCGACGGCGAGCACTTCCGGGATCGATCCGGGATCGATTTATCACGTCTAGACAAGACGCGATAAATCGATCCCAGAACACCGATTGCCTGCCGTCGGACCCTGAGGTAAGTGTAGACGTACCCAGTGACAGCCTCTGTGACTGAACAATGCAATAGTGTTAGCAGCAGCACAGGCTTCCCCTACGTTGCCCTAGCAACATGCCTCTGTCCTGACTGCAGTGGACCAGCTCTGGCTTGAGAATAATTCAGGCTCCAGGTGTATTCAGTTACTGGCCCATTCCGCTGAGATTGCTCACGAGCATGCAGAGTTGTGGTGAGACTGTGGATTCCTCGTGGAATTTAGGAACTGATTCCAATCTCAACTTGCACTCATATTACACCAGCGTAACTGCATTGACTTCAGTCGTTTTACACTTGTGACGCATGGCTAGAAAGGGTTAAACATCCTGCAAAATAAATAACTCGCAAAAGATGTGGGGAGATAATATTTGTGTTTTTGGGTATTTACATATGTATGAGTAGGGTGGACAGTATAATCTATGCTGTATTCTGATGATTCAGAGGTCAAAAGAAGATCCTAGCATTTAAATGAATTGTAAACATGGGATATCTCCGTATTCATCTCTCTTTGAAATGTACTGTGAATGGTGGAGGAAGAAGCAAATGGCCTTATGTTAATTCTATAGCTAAGTACCGGTGATAGACCTCCTTCGAAGTCATCCTGATTACCTTTTGAACTCCAACTTGTCAAAAGACATGAAATTGTATAAAAGATCCTTGTGTCCTGATTCTGTCATCTCAGATCTGCTTAGTCTTCATCAGGGGAAGTTTGAGTTGCAAGAGTGAGGTCCCAGTTATGCTGGTACACCCTGAATGTGATATTTGGACATTGGACTATAAACTGTGAACTATTTCTGAAAGAACTCTTTGCAACTACAAAGCTCACCATCTAGGCTATGAATCTGAACCTCAATGAATTGAACTCATATCTGTATGTATATTGATCTTTTAACCATTCTCTCTCTTTTGTTTTTTAATAAAGTTTAGTTTAGTTAATAAGAACTGGCTGTAGCGTGTATTTGGGTAAGATCTGGAATATTCATTAACCTGGGAGATAATGTGTCCGATCCTTTGGGATTGGTAGAACCTTTTCTTTTATATGATGAAATAAGATTTTCAGAAATCGTCATATTTGACGGTGGGTACCTGGATGGAGGCCTGAGGCTGGATCACTTTAAGGGAACTGTGTTGTTTGGACTTCTGAGTAACCAGGAAGGTAATAAAGAAGCTGTTTTATGCTGGCTTGGTAAATCTAAGTATTGGAATATCCACCAGTTTTTTGGGGGTTGTCTGCCCCATTCTTTGCAGTTCACCCTAACTGAGTGACCACAGCTGGCTCCCCACTGGGATCCCGCTCACAACACTACTGTGAGATCAGAATCAGGCCCCATGGATTTCACAGCTGTAAACACAGTTGTTTAAACAGAGTCTGGTTAATTTCTGTAATTTCAACCAAAACGCCTTTGACAGTAGTTGAGCAGTATACTTTTGAAGAATTCACTCACCAAAAATGAGCTGGTGTTATTTAGCTAGAGCATTAGCCTCTAGGACTCAGGAGACCTGCGTTCTAGTCTTGGCTCTTCCACTGGCCTGCTGGGTGACTTTAGGCAAGTTACTGCATTGATCTGTGCCTCAGTTTCCCCACCTGTAAATTGGGGATAATGATACTGACCTCCTTTCTAAAATGCTTTGAGATCTACTGATGAAAAGCACTACATAAGAGCAAGGTGGTGGTATTATTGCTTTCCTTTCAGTCCAGGGTGAATCAATATGTATAAAGCACACTGAGGTGTTATACAGCATTGTGGGTATAAATTTGTCAACGTGAGGTCTAGGAGAGCTAGAGAAAGCTTTCCAGAGTCCTTAACTACTTTGGTGATAAATTCTCCTAACTCAGATGTTCAAATGGTATGTTCTAGTGTCAATTAATAAATAATAGTACTGAGCACTTTTCGTGTATAGGTTCCAATGTGCTTGACCAAGGAAGGCCAGTATCATTAGCACCATTTTACATATGGGGAAACTGAGGCACAGAGACGGTAACGTGACTTGCCCATGGTTTGTAAGGGACTAGGGCATAGACACTCTGGCCTAGCAGTCACAGCTGGGCTGATGGCCACAAGTCAAGGATGGCTACGAGGCAGTAGTCAGCAAGCTGGGATCAACAGGCAAGAGTCAGAATCAGAGATAGTTACCAGACTGGAATCTGAGACTAGAGCTCAGAAAGCAAGGCATCACAGTCTGGCCTCACAGCTAGCCAGAAGTCTGCATGTTACCCCTACAACTTCCTACACCACCCTCCAGGGTTAAATAGTGAGCATGGGCCAATCAGAAAGCTACAGCGTGCTGTTGCTCTGGCCTGTTTGAGTGATATGGCCAGTGCTCCGTGGCTTTTCTTCTATGTGATCTGATGGCAAAATAGGTCCCTCAGTTGTTCCGGGCTCTGTAGACTTGGGTTCTAGTCCCATGAATTCTCACATGGCTGCTGAATACTGACCCCCAACCAAGGGCTGCATCTATTATACAAGGGAAATAGTGTTGTTCACTGGATCATTCATGTGCAGTATACAAAGAAATCCATTGCTACACTAAATGCAGACGTCTTGATCAGCTACTGCCTCCTTTCTGTCTGAACCTGATATTCAACTTATGATGCCCTTGAAAGATCACTGTGAGAAAGGAATAAAACGAAAGTGTATTTGTACCATAAGAATCTCAGGGTTTGTGAGGAAAACATCTGCAATTGTGATGTATAAATATTTTCAAGTTGATCGAAACGCCATATCACTGAGAAAGAGTTAATGCACCAGTGGGTTGATGGGAAATCTCAGGTGACTGCCAATGAGGCATCTGTGTTGTTAGCTCATTGTTATTTAAGCATTGAGATATAGCGGGCTTCGTCAACAATAATACACAAGAGAAGTTGCGATTATGACATCATAGACATGGTTCTTTCATACTCTGTTGGGAATGTGCTTAAAGGCCTGTACATCCCGTTGGTCAACAATATGCATCTTTGACAATGAATTCCAATTTAAATAAATATGAATATATAGGTTGCAGTATTTGTGATTCTGGAGTTTCCAGTAGAGACTGGAAGCTTCACCAAGATCAGGACCCTATTTTGCCACAGGTTGCATGTATGAATCACTGTTCTGAAGTGATTACAATCTAAAGTAGACAAGACAGAATTATTATCTCTTCTTTACAGACTGTGAATTAAGGCCCTTCTTCAGGAAAGCAATTAAGCATGGGCTTAACTTTAAGCCCAAGCTTAAATCCCATTAAAGTTAAGCATATTCTTAAGTGTTCTCCTGATCAGGTCAGGGAGATTAAGTAACAAAAGGAAACGATGGTAGAGGTAGAAACTGAACTGAGGCCTGCTCTTCACTAAAAAGTTAAGTCATGAAAAATCCACACTCCAGAGCAACATAGTTAAACCGACCTAATCCCTACAGTAGACAGTGCTAGTGCAATGGAAGAATTCTTCTGTTAACCTAGCTACCGCCTCTCAGAGAGGTGGATTACCTATGCCGATGGAAGACCCCTTCTGGTCAGCTCAAGTAGTGTCGCTGTAGCATTTTGAGTGTAGACAAGCCTGTAGGCACCGAACTGCTGTTTGGGCCGGTTGTCCTGCACTGCTAGTGCCCGAAGGCCACAACGCTTATGTTCAGAGCATCTCCAGAGATTTCTGTACAACCTATGCTTATAGAGAGGCAGTGGAATTATTGATGTAAGGCAACAACGAAATGGATCTACTGCCTCTCTATGAAGTGATGGTGCAGAAGCTACCACAAGCCCATCCATGTGACCTGCGCTGCCATCCATGTGATCTATCATGGACATCGGAATGCACTAGTCGTGGGGAAAGGGAAGCGGGAGCACAGGCTGGGGACCAGAGAGTGTTTCCAGCAGCGGAGGGGGATGGCTTAGTGAGACTTGTTCCGGAAAAGCTGCTGGGAACCGTAGGTGCCGACATCTTCTGGTGCCGGTGGATGGTCAACCCCCCCTCGGTCCCCTGTCCCGGCCCCGACTCCACCCCGTCCCGCCCCCATTCCAACCCCTTCACCAAAGTCCCCGCCCCAACTCCGCCCCCTCCCTGCCCCTATTCAACTCCTTCCCCAAATCTCCGCCCTGGCCCCGCCTCCTCCCCTGAGCATGCCACGTTCCGGCTCCTCCCCCTTCCCTCCCAGCGCTTGCTACAGCTGTTTGACGGTGGCAAGCGCTGGGAGGGAGGGAGGAGTGGAGACGTGGAGCGCTGGGAGGAGGCGGAGGAGGCGGGGGGGTCAACTTGGCTGCCGGTGGGTGCAGAGCACCCACTAATTTTTCCCCATGGGTGCTCCAGCCCCGGAGCACCCACCGAGTCAGCGCCTGTGCTGGGAACCATCCCCAACTTCAGACTAGTCTCAGCAGCAGCTGTACTTGTGAGTCCCTGAAAACTGACAGCCTCCAGCTGTCTACACCTGAAAACTAGCCAGTTTTCTACAGATTAAACTTGTTAGTACCCATTGGTGTGTGCCTATTCATCACAGGCACTGACTTTTTCCCCCCATGGGTGCTCCACCCCCGCTCCGCCCAAGGCCCTACCTCCACTCCACTTCTTTCCCCGAGGTCCTGCCCTTGCTTCGCCTACTCCGGCCGCTGCTCTGCCCTCGCTCCGCCTCTTCCCACCCCCGCTCCGCCCCCTCTCCTGAGGCCCCTCCCCCGCCCACTGCTCCTTCCTCTCAGCCCTCCCCAAAGCACCTCCCACCAGCCACCGAACAGCTGTCTGGCGGTCAGCCCTAGGGCCACCAAACAGCTGTGGCTGGTGGGTGCTAAGTACCCGCTATTTTTTTCCCATGGGTGCTTGGGCCCTAGAGCTCCCCCCACGGAGTTGGTGCCTATGCTAAGCGTTACCGATGGAAAGTGAGAGAGAGGCACTTGGTCCTCACTGACACAGAAAGGGCGGTATTTTTAACACGGAGATAGCAAATGTGTTCTAGTTATCTTGCTGCTAAATCCTAAGCGGAGACAAGGCATTTACAATGTTTCCCGTGCTGTCACCATCCGTCATCAGCACTATGACCCCTGCCCTGGGTTGATCTGATTGTTTGGCAGTTAAAACACAGACAGAGATGCAGGGCTAACCTGCCAAAAATCGTTCCGTCGCAGCATGCACCTGGGAAAACATTAACTGCACGGCATGCCAGGTTGTGTCTAACAGAAAAGCAGTAGGTACACCAGCTTCATGCCTGTCCTTGTCAGATAGCTGAAAGCATTCCAGGGAATTCAAAGTTCACAAGCTTTGAGCCATGGCAGGGTGCGTGTTTCATTCAGCTGATCAAATATTAAACAGACCGCTCAGAGCCCTAATGCTCACTTGGGCTGTATTTTGTTTTTGGGGTTTTTTTGGTCTTTGAAAATATAATTAGGGCTTAATTAGTATAATTTATTGAGCACCAACAGAGTGCTCAGCACTTCATAAATATCTAGAGACAGTCTCTGCCCTAAGGTGTTTAGAATCTACTGCAGGCACAAGACTAAACACTTTAGACACAAGTAGGTTTCCTGCCACACTGCGGGAGCGAATGGTTGGAGAGAGCAGTATTGGCATGTTAACAGAAAGGATGATGACTTATTATGCAGTAGCAGCTGCTGGAAACCCAAGGTAGGCAGAGAAGGGATGGGATGGGAGCCAAAGCAGATGACTTCCCATCCTGAAACTGAGCTGCGTAATAAAGCATTTGAGCCGACTCCGGCTGTTGTTTTGGATGTTCAGACTTGTTCAAAGTGGCCAACGTTTTACGTTGCATACTGTCTGGGAACATCCAACCACAAGTGATGAGGCTCAGTGCAGGAACAACTGGATGAAAGTCAATGGTGTGTGTGTGTGTTGTGTTATGCAGGATCAGACTAAATTATCATAATGGTCCCGTAATGGGGGGAACTCATTGCTGGTGCGCCCCCTCGAGCCAGGACACAGCATTGCAGGCATTCCCCCCTGGTTATCAGTGTCTCTCTTGGGCTGCAGCCTCCATTACTCCCGCTCTGGATTCTGTCTCCTTGTGCAGCTTCTTCCTTAACCCACTACTAAGGAGAGCCCCTAACAGCCTCTCTTATAGCCCCCTGACTCCAGAGTCTTCCCCCTACATTGATTCAGGCCTGTCTTCATGGAGCCCCCTCCTCCTTCTCAACTGGGGCTGATACTGAATTGAGCCTGACCCCACCGCAGCTACCTCCACCCCAGGTTAACCCTTCATTTGCCAGCGTAGGGCATATGCCGCATCACAGCTCCCGTCTGGCCTTAAAGTCTATGAAGCGAATGTCTAAAGCAGGGGCTGGAAGCCAGGATTAGGGTTGCTAACCCTCCAGGATTGGCTTGGAGTCTCCAGGAGTTAAAGTTTAATCTTTAATTAAAGAGTATGTCATGTGATGAAATCTCCAGGAGTACATTCAACCAAAATTGGGAACCCTAGTCAGGATTCCTAGGTTCTTCAAGTATTTGTCCATGTGGATCCCACTCATGGTGACCAGGCATCCTACGGGCAGGAGCTGATAATGTTTTCACCAGCATTGTCCGTTAGGGGCTGTGTGCATGCCCCACCTGCCCTCCTCCTCCCCCTCCCAAGGGCATAAAGGGAGGAGCGATCCCAGATGCTCCTCAGTTCCTTCTTTCCACCACTGGCAGCGAGTCGGAACAACTTCAGTGTCCCCACAGTTGCTCGAGGTAGGCTTGCGACATTGTGTTTAGTGTTGTGACTGTACTTATTTTATGTTTGCTGGTTAAAGTTTACTCATTTAGGCTGGTGGAAAAAAGTATCTATGGTTTTCAATAAGAATTAGGTTAGAGTAGTACCGGTATCGGGGTTATCAGCCTCATGGTTGAACCTAGGTTGCCCCAACATGAGACCCGGCAATTCCCTTGATTGACGGACACATTCAGTGTCTCTTTTGTTTCAGGGAGAGCCCTATCCCCACAAAGTGTGTGACTAATCGGTTATGCCCAAAATGCACCCAAAAATCAAGGGAGACCCATGTAAGACTTTTCGGGATGGAAAAGTCTGTGAGGGAAGCGTGTGATCTGGGAGTGATCCGGAGAGAAGAGGTGCCTGCCTCTTCCTAAAAACCTCATGCTTCTAGTTCTCCATCTACAAGAGTGATTGCTCTGGGCTCTTGGGGACTGAAGAGAGCTCATGCTTCAGCCAAGAGCTCAAAGACTGTATCTCAGAAGCCCTCGGAGAAGTGAGGCACCCCTGTTGTTTGTGGAAGAAAGAAGCACAGCTGCTTCTCAGCGCCAGTCCACACCTCTGGTACTGAGCAAGAAAAAGCCATAGATCACTATAGACTCGACTAGTTCTGCACTGGGGAAGCCGGTACATGATATGTCATTGAACTCAGCACCAATCCTCACCGAACAAAAATGGTTCCCTTGGAACAACTATTGGCACCGAGGATCATGGGGCTGTTTGTTACAGTCTCATCTGGGTATCGATCATTTAAAAATCCTGTGGCACCAGCCAGAACACCGGCACTGACTCACCCAGTGCCGATTCATTTGGTACCACTTCCCACCGCGCACAGGTTTCTGGTACTGACAGTTTCAATAGAGGTGTCCTGCACTGCCCCAGCGGAACTCAGAGACCGCCTGAACTGGAATCTACTCTCCACTGTTTACAATCTCAAAATCCACCTTGGGTCCTGGTAATGCAGATCTCTCTTCATCCACCTGAGACTCAGAGAAAATCTGGGAGCCCACCTCAGAGTCTCCAAGACCTCAGCTCCTCCTATTTAGCTTAACAAAGAGTTGACTTGATTATAGGCTGTAAGTACTTACATGGGGAACAGATATTTAACAATGGGCTCTTCAATCTAGCAGAGAAAGATCTAACATGATCCAATGGCTGGAACTTGGAATAAGGTGTGATTTTTCAACAGTGAGAGTAATTAACCATTGCAACAATTTACCGAGTCTTGTGGTGGATTCTCCATGACTGACAATTTTTAAATCAAGGTTGGATATTTCTCAAAAGATCTGCTCTAGGAATTATTTTGGGGAAGTTCTATGGCCTGTGTTATACAGGAAGTGCGACTAGATGATCACAGTGATCCCTTCTGGCCTTGGAATCTATGAATGAATGAATCCTCCGATTGAGGGATTTTCATCATCCTCTTCCTCGGCCGCTTCCAGCAGGAACCTTTTCTCCTGGTCGCTCCAGAGACAGGGACTATCATAAAAGAGATTCTCATCACAATCCACTTCCACAGAGGTCATGTACTTGAAATTCCCATTCTTCTTGGATGCCACCTCACTGGTCAAATTATAATGTACTCTTATGGCTTCTAGACTCGGCCATACAAGCATTCATGGGCACACTCAGTATCTTGGCCGCTTCTAGTCTCCTCCTTCAAGAGCCTCAGAGAGGATGCCATTCCAGAGGAACAGCAACTGCAGAATGAAGGAGAGGACATGGGTCGACAAGAGGACCCATCAATGCCTTTATATTTTGCACCCTCCTCTCTGGATGAAGAAGTGGTTTTATCTGTTCCTGATATCACTGAGGGCTATAAGGCATTTCAAGACTTCCTCAAAAAGATGGCAGAAGCCTTGAAATTCCTCTTTAGAAAGCCTGTAAACTATTTGATATCTTACAACCAGTCTCTCAGGGTTGCATGCCCATAAATGAGGAAATTTTGGACCCAGCCAAGGATGTATGGGCTACTCCAGCCTCCATCCCTGCCCCATCTCCAGTGCATAGGGCACCTGTACACCATGAGTGGGATCTCATGGACAGACCATCTCAAAGAACCAAAGTAACCATTTTTTCTAGTCCTTCCTCTCCCAGTAACTTACAAAATAATCTTGGGTAACTCACCAAGGGTCAGTTTTTCAAAAGTGTCTCGTAATTTTGGGTATCCACCTTTAGACATTGAGGTTTGGATTTTCAAAGGGACCTAATGAAGTTAGGCATCCAGCTCCCAGGGAAAGTCACCTAACTCCCTAGGGCTCCTTTGTGTATCTCAGCCCTCAGACCTGATTTGCCCCGTCTGGCACTTCACGTAATCATTCACACCCATGCAAAGCGGATATAAAACACGACCAATTCAGAATTCTCCCCGCACTGATACAAATGGGAGTGTTTTGAACCTATTTTGCACAGATACAAAAAAATTCACAAGGTGCACGTGTTATGCTCATACAAAGCACACGGGATCTTTATAGAGGAAGGTAAATACAGACAGCGTTTATTGAGAATACCACAGTTAGCATATGCTTTTTACACACACACACACACACACACACACACACACACACACACACACACACACACACACACGCACGCACACACACACACACACACACAGTCCTGCAGTGATGTTTACAGTTACCAGTTCAGAGTCTGGATCAATCTAGTGGCCAGCCAGATTGGTCGCAGAGGGGAGAGCGGGGTTCTATCGGTCGCGATCCGATGCTCCTGGAGTGTGGCAAGACGAACCCAAAGTCCTATGGCAAAGCACCCTGTTCTTATAGGTTTTTTTCTCTGTTGAAGCCTATGGATTTTGCTGTGTCACTTTGTGACCAGTTACTTCTAAATTGGTGTAAACATTCCAATACACCTCGAGAGGGTCATCCTGTCCTTTGTTCCGATTTAATTAATTGTCTTTAGGGGTGCCAGCCTTTACCTCAGGGTCGTCAATCTGCCCTTTATTATGGATGCGTGTTGATGATTCTTTGATGTCCTTTAAGTTTCTTTACTCCTTTTTCCTTGACTCTGGCTATAACAATGGCCTTTACACCTTATTTTTTTTTAATGCATACATTTCTCATTCACACAAACAGATTGAGAATACAAACAGTAGTATTTTATATTGAGCAAAAGGGCATTGCAAATTAAACCTTGCTAAGTTTTACAATCAATAACCAAGACAATTTACATTGAGACCCAGGCCTTTAATGTTCCTCTAATCTACTTAACATAGACACAATAGAGAATCCTGTCTCTTACTTCCTAATTTGTAATACATATAGGAAACCATAGTAGCTTTATAACTTATTCTAAAACAAAAGGATGACCATAATTAGTCATAAGGATTGTTTTGGTCTGTCATTCCTTTCTGCTATTCAAAAAGGGTGGCTGACAAGATGAAATCAAACCATACATTAATTCTCATAGTACATTATAAAATCCAGCTCCTACATATCCCCCTTTTGACACTAAGATTATTAATCGCCAGTGTCACTTCTTATTTAGTCTAATATAAAATAGAAAATACTGGGAGGTGATTTGGGCCTGTGGCTTTAGCTTTGCATACATTTGTTTTATTCAACAGCACATTCCAAACATTTCAATTTAAAACCAAAAACAATTAGGGTTAGTAACATTAGTATGCCAGGTTTCAGAGTAGCAGCCGTGTTAGTCTGTATCCGCAAAAAGAACAGGAGTACTTGTGGCACCTTAGAGACTAACAAATTTATTAGAGCATAAGCTTTCGTGGGCTACAACCCATGCATCCGAAGAAGTGGGTTGTAGCCCACGAAAGCTTATGCTCTAATAAATTTGTTAGTCTCTAAGGTGCCACAAGTACTCCTGTTCTTTTATTAGTATGCCAGTAGTTGTGGGAGACCATTCAGAAAATATGTCATACCAATGGTAAGCTGTTATGTCTTTCTGCAGTGGCAATGCTTAACATGTTTCCATTTGCATGTATAATATGAATGGTTCAGTTTCCCACATTGCCTTTTTGTTTTTCTTGGAACTATGTTACCTTTTCACCTTTTAACAGATGATTGGTAACTTTCTGCCATTTAATGCCAAGATTGAGAGAGAACTCAGCTAAATCAGTGCTTACAGTAAGCTGAGACTTTTTTGGTTGTGGCAAATAGTAAATGTGATTATTGGTAAACACAGTACTTACATTACATTTACATTTGTTTACTGGTGGGTTGCTAACACTTTTATTCTTTTAAAACATTTTTCAAGAAGTAACACATACACACTGTCCATTATACAGTACTTTGGTCTTATTATTCATTTTATTTCATATACAGGATTCTAGTGAAATGTCTTTACTACAGGGCTTTGGAGCAACAGGCATGGATAAGCATACCCACTTTTGAGGAGTCCACTCAGTACAACCTCTGGTGTCCAATAGTTTTTTTTTTCTTCCCAGCCCACTGGCTCGAGGCCTGAGGCAGCCAGAATTATTTCATGTGCAATATGGGGAGTGGGCTAACTTTCCATATCTTTGCTTCCAGAGCCTGTTGGTGTGCAATCTTAATAATTTTTCCACTTAACAAATTTAGTCTCACCGTACTGGAGACATACTGCATTCATTTATATTGATAGGTATCAAACAATGATCTTTTTTTTTTTTTTTGCTTTAACAAGTGTATTAAAGCCTTAGTGTTTTCTGATATTACCCAAAACATTTTGTGTTCCAAGGTGGACAAAGCAAGTATCTGCATTTCAGTACATTCCATAGCTATAGCAGTATGGTTTTTTTACTTTTATTTGTTTCTGTATTAGGTTGTCCTGTAGCTGGTATCAGCTTTTTTTGATTTTCTGAAAGACAAAAATAACATTTTTCTACCCCCTTTGAGGTGGTATTGATTATTGCTTAAAATATTGCTTTCTTTTACAAATACCCTTGCTGATTGCAGGCAAAACAAGAGGAATTACCTCCATATTTTCCTGTGTTTTTGTTCTATAGGCAGGCCAGGTTTCAATGGCTTTTATCTTTTAAGGGCTATGGGGAAATTATCCCACTGTTCAGTTTTTAAATACATGAGGTGGTGTACCTCAGTTTCTCCTTTGCAGCAGACCAAGTTTACAGTGTTTCTTCTGCTGTGTTAAGCTTTAAGTTTGTTCACAGGTAATAGCTGAGAAGCATCATTACCATAAAGGATTTTTTTTCAAAAATCATACACACTATACATTGTTATGGGGTACTTATTAACATTAAATTAATTTTAATTAAAGGTATCTTGTTATATACCATGCCTTTTATTTAGACAATTTGTTTGCTGACCAGGTATGTTCTTTATCTGCAACTTCTTTGTGCTGGCAGTTCTCTCACTTCCTTTATCAGTTAGGTTTCAGAGTAGCAGCCGTGTTAGTCTGTATCCGCAAAAATAACAGGAGTACTTGTGGCACCTTAGAGACTAACAAATTTATTAGAGCATAAGCTTTCGTGGGCTACAACCCACTTCTTCGGATGCATATAGAGTGAACCATATATTGAGGAGATATATATACACACACTTACAGAGAGCATGAACAGGTGGGAGTTGTCTTACCAACTCTGAGAGGCCAATTAAGTAAGAGGAAAAAAAAAACTTTTGAAGTGATAATCAAGATGGCTCAGTACAGACAGTTTGATAAGAAGCAAGTGTGAAAATACTTACAAGGGGAGATAGATTCAATGTTTGTAATGGCTCAGCCATTCCCAATCCCTATTTAGCCCTGAGTTGATTGTGTCTAGTTTGCATATCAATTCCAGCTCAGCAGTCTCTCGTTGGAGTCTGTTTTTGAAGTTTTTCTGTTTTAAGATAGCCACCCGCAGGTCTGTCAAAGAATGGCCAGACAGGTTAAAGTGTTCTCCCACTGGTTTTTGAGTATTATGATTCCTGATGTCAGATTTGTGTCCATTAATTCTTTTGCGTAGAGACTGTCCGGTTTGGCCAATGTACATGGCAGAGGGGCATTGCTGGCACATGATGGCATATATCACATTGGTAGATGTGCAGGTGAACGAGCCACTGATGGTATGGCTGATGTGATTAGGCCCTATGATGGTGTCACTTGAATAGATATGTGGACAGAGTTGGCATCGGGCTTTGTTACAAGGATAGGTTCCTGGGTCAGTGTTTTTGTTCAGTGATGTGTGGTTGCTGGTGAGTATTTGCTTTAGGTTGGGGGGTTGTCTGTAAGCGAGGACAGGTCTGTCTCCCAAGATCTGTGAGAGTAAAGGATCATCTTTCAGGATAGGTTGTAGATCTCTGATGATGCGCTGGAGAGGTTTTAGTTGGGGGCTGAAGGTGACAGCTAGTGGTGTTCTGTTATTTTCTTTGTTGGCCCTGTCTTGTAGGAGGTGACTTCTGGGTACTCGTCTGGCTCTGTCAATCTGTTTTTTCACTTCAGCAGGTGGGTATTGTAGTTTTAAGAATGCTTGATAGAGATCTTGTAGGTGCTTGTCTCTATCTGAGGGATTGGAGCAAATGCGGTTATATCTTAGAGCTTGGCTGTAGACAATGGATCGTGTGGTATGTCCTGGATGGAAGCTGGAGGCATGTAGGTAAGTGTAGCGGTCAGTAGGTTTCCGGTACAGGGTGGTATTTACCCTAATCACATCAGCCTAATCACATCAGCCATACCATCAGTGGCTCGTTCACCTGCACATCTACCAATGTGATATATGCCATCATGTGCCAGCAATGCCCCTCTGCCATGTACATTGGCCAAACCGGACAGTCTCTACGCAAAAGAATTAATGGACACAAATCTGACATCAGGAATCATAATACTCAAAAACCAGTGGGAGAACACTTTAACCTGTCTGGCCATTCTATGACAGACCTGCGGGTGGCTATCTTAAAACAGAAAAACTTCAAAAACAGACTCCAACGAGAGACTGCTGAGCTGGAATTGATATGCAAACTAGACACAATCAACTCAGGGCTAAATAGGGATTGGGAATGGCTGAGCCATTACAAACATTGAATCTATCTCCCCTTGTAAGTATTTTCACACTTGCTTCTTATCAAACTGTCTGTACTGAGCCATCTTGATTATCACTTCAAAAGTTTTTTTTTTTCTCTCTTACTTAATTGGCCTCTCAGAGTTGGTAAGACAACTCCCACCTGTTCATGCTCTCTGTATGTGTGTGTATATATATCTCCTCAATATATGGTTCACTCTATATGCATCCGAAGAAGTGGGTTGTAGCCCACGAAAGCTTATGCTCTAATAAATTTGTTAGTCTCTAAGGTGCCACAAGTACTCCTGTTCTTTTTATCAGTTAGGTAATTTGCATCAACACAGGCTTGGCTTTTGGATTCAAAACCATTAGCAGAGCTCAGAGACTCTGTCTTAAAAGGAACACAATTAACTTTTACCAGAGTTTTGATTACTTTTAACTCTTGCTTCCAAAACACACACAGATCTGAAAAAGAAAACACAATCTATTGTGGCTCCTTTGGAGCCCTAATAGGATTTTAATTAAGTAGCATGTTTTGTTTACATTTCTTTTACCCCCTCTATAATAATACACTGCACATATTTGCACATTCCTTCTATACTTTAACTTTTAAAACATTAGCCATATTAATTTTTACGTAAGGTGTAACTGGTTTTTTTGTTCTTACAGAGTTTTCATGTACCCTTATTAAAGTGACAGTCTGATTACACAGAGCCATTTCAAGGCTCAGAGTTTTTAACATTGCTTCTTTTTGTTTTGTGCACCTCACCCCTGCTGTTGCTTCAGAGGGGCACTGTTGTTGTTGTTTTTTAATTTTTTATAATTTCTTATTCTTTTACTACAGCTCTCATCTGCTATTTTGTTACAAAAAACAAGCAACCAAACAAAAATAATCCAGAATCTCTCCCTTTTGACTGCCCTGCTGCAGCCATGACTTGGTCTTCGTTTAAAAACATTTTAAATTTTGTAAAGAATCAAGTTACTTCTTAAGGGTTAAATACCAAATCCCAAAGCCAACCAACACTGATTACCTGTGTCTGGCAAAAAGGTCTGTCAGTTTTGCAACTTTGAATTAAAGAGTCAAATGGATTTTTAGTGGCATTAAAAACAAAACAAAACCAATTTATCTTAAACCTACAAAACAGGAGTTTTACAAACCAGGTATGTTGATTTAGGTTCTTAGAACCTCACATATTTTATAGATACATACACATTTTTCCCCCCTTAACATCCCTTCTACACTGCTCTGTTTTTACATAGCTGTACATAGATTACATTCCCTTTATATATATTTGGGTCAGTTAAGTTCCAATAGAACCCCCTTATGTTCTTTTAGCAAATTTGACTCAATTGTCCATAGTCAAATGATTTCAATCAGATTGTCTCTTTACCTGGATTATTTAGACATTCCTTTGGGAAAAGGGCCCATTTTTTCTTCAGAATGGCTGCAAAGAAACCAAGAATTCTTTTTCTCTTTAACATGGTCCTTTTAAACATTTTTGCAAAGTTTAACTGCATAATTCTTTCCAGCCTCTGTAGTTAACTTTTCACTCTCTTTTCTTAAATCACTTGTTTATCTCTTAAAATGACACCTTTATCAACTCAGATTTCACCATTCCAAGTATTGTACCAGCATTTGAATTCCCCATGCCTGTACTTACTCTTTTTTGCCACTATGCCCTTAGGGCTTCCAACCTATTTTCCAGTTTCTCTATCTGTTGCTTGCCTGCTTGTCTGGGCCCGATCCTGCTTTTTCCAATAAACAGTTCCTTTTTATGGGCACAAGCCTTGTTCCATTACCAATTTAGCAAGGAGGGTGGGCTTTCCAACTAGCCCCCACCCTTCCTGGTCCCGTTCCTTAAACATTTTCTTTAAAATTGTGAAATTACCACAATATTACTTACAAAAAATACTACGCTGCCCAAACTCCTATGTTCTTCAGAGTTTGGTTTAACAGAACGAGATCTGTATCTTATGTTTGCCCGTGCCAGTGCCGGGGCTTACAAATTCCTTTCTTTACCCTGTTGCCCGTGCCAGTGCCGGGACTTATGATTTTAACCCACTCTGGGCCAGAGGGAGAGACGCTAAGCTTCCCTCTGTATTGCTCGGCCTTCTACCTCCGAGGGTTCATACACCAAAAATAAAAACCCCTCCCAGGGGCAGAGCGAGAAACCCTAAGTTCTCCCCTTATGCTCAGTCATGCTACGGCCGAGGATGTATGCACCTATAGTTATATTTCTAGTTTTCCCCGACAGACGGGTCGGAGCGAGGACTCTAATCCTCCCCCTATTGCCCGGCACCTCTACGACCGGGGGTATACCCACCTCCAATTATTTCCCCCCAGCAGTCTGGGGTGGAGAGAGGGATGCTAAACCTCTCTTCTGTGTTAGCCCTGCTACGACCAAGGGTGTGTATACCTTTAATCATAACAAATTCTCAATTTATAAAATACCAACAGTGAATACAATATTAACCACACCTGGTTCCCTTTTTACTGCCCGGTATCTCTATGACCGGGGGTGTGCACACCTGAATGATCGATCACTTAGCAGTATTGTCAATAGTTACAGCGCATATACTCTTTCCCCCTTTCGCAATTCTCCACCAAAAATGTTATGCTCATACAAAGCACACGGGATCTTTATAGAGGAAGGTAAATACAGACAGCGTTTATTGAGAATACCACAGTTAGCATATGCTTTTCACACACACACACACACACACACACACACACACACACACACACACACACACACACACACACGGCAGTGATGTTTATAGTTACCAGTCCAGAGTCTGGATCAATCTAGTGGCCAGCGAGATTGGTCGCAGAGGGGAGCGGGGTTCTATCGGTCGCGATCCGATGCTCCTGGAGTGTGGCAAGACGAACCCAAAGTCCTATGGCAAAGCACCCTGTTCTTATAGGTTTTCTTCTCTGTTGAAGCCTATGGATTTTGCTGTGTCACTTTGTGACCAGTTACTTCTTAATTGGTGTAAACATTCCAATACACCTCCGAGAGGGTCATCCTGTCCTTTGTTCCGATTTAATCAATTGTCTTTAGGGGTGCCAGCCTTTACCTCAGGGTCGTCAATCTGCCCTTCATTATGGATGCGTGTTGATGATTCTTTGATGTCCTTTAAGTTATTTCACTCCTTCTTCCTTGACTCTGGCTATAACAATGGCCTTCACACCTTTTTTTTTTTTAATGCATACATTCCTCATTCACACAAACAGATTGAGAATACAAACAGTAGTATTTTATATTGAGCAAAAGGGCATTGCAAATTAAACCTTGCTAAGTTTTACAATCAATAACCAAGACAATTTACATTGAGACCCAGGCCTTTAATGTTCCTCTAATCTACTTAACATAGACACAATAGAGAATCCTGTCTCTTACTTCCTAATTTGTAATACATATAGGAAACCATAGTAGCTTTATAACTTATTCTAAAACAAAAGGATGACCATAATTAGTCATAAGGATTGTTTTGGTCTGTCATTCCTTTCTGCTATTCAAAAAGGGTGGCTGACAAGATGAAATCAAATCATACATTAATTCTCATAGTACATTATAAAATCCAGCTCCTACACACGGCAGCGGAGAATTGAGTCCCTGTGGCCCGAGTTTCAGAAAGTTGCATCTGCAGGTCCCAGTGGTGTGATGTGTTTATCTCCTCTGAAAATCAGACACTGTGAGGTGTCTAAACTTGGACATTCAAAAACACAAAGACCCAAAATTAGAGGCCACTTCTCTCTGTCCCTCAATTTACATATCTGTAAAATAGAAGTAATAATATTATCCTGTAGGACTGTTAAGGCTTAATTCATTAACCTTTATAAATTGGTTTGAGATCCTTGGGTGAAAGGCTCAGCCTAAGGGCAAAGTGGGGCATTTACATGGTATGTATGATACACTATGATTTTTTTTCATTATACTTGGAGAGGGAGAATGGGAATTTTTTCCTTTATGCTTTTCTGCAGTATTTGTTTTACTGCAGTTAAAACTATTTGGTTTTAGCTCCAAGATCAAGTGAGGTCTTGTCCTGCAGAAGAAATGTGTGACAAATACATGTTAAGACTAAGGTCTTAAACTTTTGAGAGAGATTTTTATGCAGTTAACAGTCCAGTCTTTTGCAAATGAATTATCTTGGGGATCCAAGGAAGTTTATGCACCTAGATAACGATGAGAAAGACTGTAAAATGCAAGCTGAAATGATACATGATAACGAACTTGAGGTTCACAAGATACACTTCGTGAAGATGAGGAATTGGGGATGCAAAAATATGCTTTGTATTGGCTCCCAAGGACACATGTGAAGTCCTCACGAACTGCACCAGTTCAGTTATGCATCCAAAAATTCTTTTGCCTATTTTTCATGTCCCCTCCCGACGTGCAATCATCCTGACAGTTCTCTGGAATCACTTTCATCCCCCGAGTCCCAGCACGGCACACCCCTCCCTTCCGGCAACCCACAGCAACTCATGATGACCCTCCCTTCCTGAAATCCTTCCCTCCCACACTGCAGGATCTTAGCAGCTCCTGGCACTGCTTCCCAATTGTGGCCAGATCCACTCACTGCTCTATCTCTTTAGTTCCCTCCTCTACAATTTCCCCTCAGAGGCCTTATCAACACTAGGAATATTGACAAGCGTTTTTCTTCACCCGTGCAGCTCTGCTAATTGTAGCAGTGTTAGATGACCGTGGTAAAAACATCTGTCTCCATCAGTACAGCTACACGGGTGCAGAAAAACTCCTATGGATTTTCCCAGTGTACATGCACCCAATGTCCTCCTATTAGTTAATAAAGCTACAGGACTTCAGACTGGGGTGAAAGTAACTTAACGGACTTACTGGTATGCAGGGCAGCCGGGGTCCTGGGCATGGTGTGTGTGGGAGGGGGGCGGCTCTGGGCCCTCAGAAGGGACGGGGCCTCGAGCAGAAGGGGCAGGGCTCGGGCCAGACTCCCCCAGCCAGCTCTTCAGCGCTGCCTGGCCCGCGCCGCCCGAGGCTCCGGCGGCGATTAAAAGGGCCCAGGGCTCCGGCCGCTGGCTCGGTAGCAGCAGCGGCGGCCACGAGCCCCGGGCCCTTTAAATCGCTGCCAGAGCCCTGGGGCTCCCGGCTGCCGCTACCGGCCGGAGCCCCAGGCCCTTTAAATGGCTGCCATAGCTCCGGGGTAGCGGCAGTGTCCGGGAGCCCCGGGCTCTTTAAATTGCCGCCGGAGCCCTGGGGTAGCGGCGGCGGACGGAAGCCCTGGGGCTCCGGCGGCAATTTAAAGAGCCAGAGGGTAGGCCCTGGCCCTTTTAAATCGCCGGGCTCCGGGGCAGCTGCCCCTTCCTCCCCCACTCCCCCCCCCCCCGCCCCCATCAGCAGCCCTGCTGGTAAGGTCGGCTGTGTACCGGTGGACACTTTCTTATCGGTACGCCAGACCAGACCGGACCGGCTTACTTTCACCTCTGCTTCAGACACATGAGAAGACACTCTGCTCAGCCTCCATGCATCTCTGTTCCTATTTTCTGCGGTCGTGGGCTTCTCCTTATGGCGCCCCTAAAAAAGCACTGCACATTAGATATGCATCCAGCAGTCCTGCAGAATCCACCATGGCCCTGGTGCATCTCACTGCTTTAGCATCAAACCTTGAAGGCTTTGGCTGGATTCAAATCAGGGGTTGGGAATGAGGTGTGAGGTTGTTTCCTTTTCCAGCTGAACCAGTTAACTCAGCCTGAGTCCTCTTTCTTTTTCCACTCCTCCTTCTCTCTTTGGGCCTAATCCCAGGCCCACTGGCATTTATGGGCATTGGATCAGGCCCTTAGTCTCTCAAGAAGGAAAGGAAAATTGTTAGAAAGTGGCCATCACTGCAGTGACGCAGCACACTGAGATTATGTGGAATCCTTTGGAACTGATAAGATATCAGTGGAACTGTTATGAAATAGTCCTTGGAACTATTTTTCAAGTTCATATCCTTACATATGTGCACCTTGGTTTGGTCGAGTATTACTTACACATCTTAAGGAATGCCTCCCTGTGCCCAGGATTCTGAGCTGCCTGCCGTATGAACTGTGAGTTTACATCTGGGGAGAAACATAACTGCACGTCTTTCCCTTTGGGAGATCTCCTCCGCATTCATGACCCACTGAGATAGCTGAGCTTCTCTGGGATGACGAAATGGGGAGTGCTTAGCATGGTCAAGACCCAGATTTTCCAAAGTGGCCTCTAATTTTGGGTGCCTGGATTTTTGGGTGCCTCATTATAGACACCTGGGGCCAGAACCGACATGTAGGTAGAGGCATACAGGGTTACATGCCCCTCCCCCCATCAGATTTGCTGCTTGGCTTGTACTGAGCATGCTCATACAAAATGAGCATGCTCTGTAACACTGTTGAAGCCAGCTGCCCTCACTGTGCTCCCTCTTCCCACACTATCGGTAGGCATTGGTCATCTCTACCTTGGGCTCCAATTTTCAGAGGTGCTGAGCACCCACAACTCTACTTGAAGTCATGGGGAGCTCTGAAAATGCTTTTCATACCCTACAAATAGTTGCCAGTTACAAAGGAAGAAAACAAGAGCACTGTAAAAACAGTGGGAGTCCCAGCCTCATTTTGGGAATTCAAATATCCCCGTTACTCATAGACATAAACAACCAAATTCAGATGCTTTTGTATTTCCTGAAGTGAGCAGCTGCGTTGCCTTGATATCAGTGGTGCTAAAAGGCCAAACAACACACTGATGTTGAACAATGGGCGTTTAAGATAAAATAACAGAGGGTCCTGTGGCACCTTTAAGACTAACAGAAGTATTGGGAGCATAAGCTTTCGTGGGTAAGAACCTCACTTCTTCAGATGCAAGGGGTTTCATGCCTTGAAATGAAGGCAGGGAAGAATTGTAACTGATGGGGTGGTGCTCACAGTGGTTTCCAGAATAAGTCAGAGATAAAATAAGTTTATGCAGCCTGAGTCAAATTGGGCATTCCACATTGTTTTTATTACGTTTTCCAAATACATTCCAGTTGCTGATATTAGGGGGAACAGAAAATATACTGCAAGATGATTGCATGCAGGCAGAAGAGAGATGACTCATTACCAAGTGCTGATTCCAGACACCACTACTTCCAAACTGCTCCCGACCCATCTTCCAACACATGTTCTACCACCCCTAAGTTACCGGAAAAATTGCAAAACAATATTTTTGATAACACAGAATTCATGACAAATGAAATAAGTGAAATGCATTGGCCTGCATCAATTCTTGGTCGAGCTAAACAATGAGAAGAAATAAAGCCAGAGCGGAATTTGTCATGTTACATTACAGGAAAACTGTGCCAAACATCCAACATGGACAGCCAATCTCTGCAGTGACACAACCCATCAATGGGAGTTGGAAGGGTCACCATGACCCACTCATCCTCGGTCTGTCAGCTGAGATTGCCAACAAAGATGCAAATTACTGACAACTGTGGTGATGGTTTTCATTATATGAGGCCTTGTCCACTAGAGTCCATCAAACCCATTCCACGTATGTTACTGAACAGCCTGCAAATGACAAGAGCTTTCAGTGACTGCTCTCCTATTGAAGTCACATTGTGACCTCAAAGGTGAAACTGGTCATGTTTTGGAAGTAGGACTTGCTAGTGACATTAGCAGTGCTGTTCCCAGAAGAACAGATGACAGCATGGAGTAACTTGAACATCAGCGACGTGTGGAAAATCTTGAGACAGTAAAAGAATTAATATCCTAAAATGTCCATTTGAAACAAATGTCTGTAGCTAGAGTTGATTATGCAAGCCTTGTATTTCTAGTGCTACTCACACACCTTAAAGCAAGGAGGCAGTTTGCCATAGAAGGAGACGCCATTTCACAGACTATGCAGAAAGCAGCGCATGTGATGCAGTACAAGACACAGAAAACAAATAAAATCATGATTGGTGTGCAGAAAGTAAATAAGGAAGTGTTATTTACTCCTCATAACACAAAAATGAGGGGTCACCAAATGAAATTAATAGGCAGCAGGTTTAAAGCAAACAAAAGGAAGTATTTCTTCACACAATGCACAATCAACCTGTGGAACTCCTTGCCAGAGGATGTTGTGAAGGCCAAGACTATAACAGCATTCAAAAAAGAACTAGATGAATCTATCCTCCATTAATTTATCTATGGCTATTAGCCAGGTTGGGCAGGGAAGGTGTCCCTAGCCTCTGTTTGCCAGAAGCTGAGAATGGGGGACAGGGAATGGATCACTTGATGATTACCCGTTCTGTTCATTCCCTCTGGGGCACTTGGCATTGGTCACTGTCGGAAGACAGGATACTGGACTAGATGGACCATTGGTCTGATCCAGTATGGCCGTTCTTACCTTCTTATGTAAATCCAGATCTTGGAAAAATATTTTCAGGCAGCAAAGGCTACAGATGTGCTAACTGGCTCCAGTAGACTCCCTCAGGAGCTAGAACAACTGTATGGGAAGTCCTGACACCAGTGGTGTCAGACGGATCATACTTCTGGTGCATAGCAAGTGGATTGTTCCTGCCCTGGGATAATTCATTTAAATAGCTGGTGTTATTTATTCATGTTTAAATCTATTCGTTATTATTCACTTCACGTCATTCACTTATTCTGTTTATCCACAGGAGAGGGACAGCATAGGTAGTGGCAGTTGTGCCTTAGGGAGGGATCTGCTGGGGTTGAGAAAGACCCAATGACCATTCAGTCCTTGGTATCACTGTTGGAACTGCTAATTCTGGTGATGTTTTTCTGGGAACTGGTCACCTGCTTTCTTGGAATGGGCTGAAGCCAGTGTCCCATGATGACTCATCCTTACAGATTTCGTCCGTGTTTCTCATTAGGGACTGACTGCTCTGAGTAGCAGTGGGAAATTTGGAATGCTGTCTTTGGTATTACTTCTTCCTGCTGAAATCCTTAGCCAGCTGATTATTTCTTCCTGTCTCGGTTATTGCTAGATCCTCCTCTACCTCCTCTCCAAGGTCCATCTCTCCCAATTCCAGTCTGTGCAGCTTGGAAATGAATTTGCAAAGTGCTCTCCATGGAGAAAAGACAATATTCTGTGCATAACCATATTTTGTTCTTCTATGGCTCCTTCCACCCAATGATCTTAAAGTCCGTAACAAAGATTGATAAATTAAGCATCACATATCAACGTTATGAAGTAGGTAAACATTTTTATTCCCGTATTACAGACTGGGAAAATGAGGCAGAGAGAAATCAAGTAACTTAAGCCTATGGCAGAATTCAGGTTTCTGGATTACTTTTCTAAAAGCAAGTCATTGGGCCAGGTTGATTCTAAACTCCACCATGGGCTGGAAAGGGAGCATGGCTTCTGGAGACATGAAGTCTGCCTATATTCAGAACGTCCACAGCCTCTCCTGGCTCAACTCCTATGTTGAAATTCAAAGCTGCCCTCCCCCAGAATGGACACATCAGTTATCTGGGAATCCCTCAGGGGCCACAGCAATTTGCACAAATTAACATTCCTGACCCGGGAGAGGCCTAAATCTGACCTGTTCTTATTTTATCTTAAGTATCAGAGGGGTAGCCGTGTTAGTCTGAATCTGTAAAAAGCAACAGAGGGTCCTGTGGCACCTTTAAGACTAACAGAAGTATTGGGAGCATAAGCTTTCGTGGGTAAGAACCTCACTTCTTGAGATGCAAGGGGTTGTTCGCTCTTGGGACTGAGAGGGACCAGACATCAATCCAGGTTCTCCCCATCTTTCTAAACAAGTCTCTCTTATTTCAAAATTGTAAGTAAAAGCCAGGCAAGGCGTCCTAGATTTACTTTGTTTTCTCAACTTGTAAATGTACCTTTTACTAGAGTGTTTATCTTTGTTTGCTATACTTTGAACCTAAGACAGAGGGGGGTCCTTTGAGCTCTTTAAGTTTGATTACCCTGTAAAGCTATTTTCCATACTGATTTTACAGAGATGATTTTTACCTTTTTCTTTAATTAAAAGCCTTCTTTTTAAGAACCTGATTGATTTCTCCTTGTCTTAAGATCCAAGGGGGTTTGGATCTGTTTTCACCAGGAGTTGGTGAAAGGAAGGAGCGGGGAAGGGTCAATTTCTCCTTGTTTTAAGGTCCAAGGGGGTTTGGATCTGTATTCACCAGGAGTTGGTGAAAGGAAGGAGGGGGGAAGGGTCAATTTCTCCTTGTTTAAGATCCAAGGAGTTTGGATCTGTATTCACCAGGGAATTGGTGAAAAGTTTCTAAAAGCTTCCCAGGGTAGGGAATGGTGGCAGCGGACCAGAACTAAGCTGGTAGTTAAGCTTAGAAGTCCTCATGCAGGCCCCTAAAGTTCAAAGTGGGGATACAGCCTTGACATGGTACCAAAGAAGTTTTTTGTTATTTACCTTGGCGGTATGAAGCCACTGTAGCGCAGCATGGTCTGTTTGTAGTTGGAAACGCCGTCCCGAAACATATGGGCGTAGCTTTTCCAGCGTGTACACAATGGCGTAGCATTCCTTTTTGCTGATTGACCAGTGGCTTTCCCTCTTAGACAGTTTCTTGCTGAGAAACACGACAGGATGGAATTCTTGATCCGGTCCTTCCTGCATTAAAACTGCTCCTATGCCCCGCTCGGACGCATCTGTGGTTACTAGGAACGGTTTGTCAAAGTCTGGGGCCCTTAGCACAGGGTCAGACATGAGTGTTGCCTTAAGCTGGTTAAAGGCCTTTTGACACTCATCAGTCCACTGAACTGCATTTGGCTGTTTCTTTCTGGTTAGGTCTGTCAGCGGGGCGGCGATTTGGCTGTAGTGTGGTACAAATCGCCTATAATATCCGGCCAAGCCTAAGAAGGATTGGACCTGTTTCTTTGACTTTGGAACCGGCCACTTTTGGATAGCATCCACTTTGGCCTGTAGGGGATTTATAGTTCCTTGACCCACCTGGTGCCCCAGGTACGTCACTCTGTTTTGGCCTATTTGACACTTTTTAGCCTTAACAGTTAGTCCTGCCTGCCGGATGCGCTCGAAGACTTTTTCCAGGTGCTCCAGGTGTTCTGTCCATGAATCAGAAAAAATGGCCACATCATCGAGGTAGGCAACTGCAGATTCTCCCAATCCCGATAAGAGACCATCTACAAGTCTTGACCATGTCAAGGCTGTATCCCCACATTGAACTTTAGGGTACAAATGTAGGGGCCTGCATGAGGACTTCTTAGCTTAACTACCAGCTTAGTTCTGGTCTGCTGCCACCATTCCCTACCCTGGGAAGCTTTTAGAAACTTTTCACCAATTCCCTGGTGAATACAGATCCAAACTCCTTGGATCTTAAACAAGGAGAAATTGACCCTTCCCCCCTCCTTCCTTTCACCAACTCCTGGTGAATACAGATCCAAACCCCCTTGGACCTTAAAACAAGGAGAAATTGACCCTTCCCCGCTCCTTCCTTTCACCAACTCCTGGTGAAAACAGATCCAAACCCCCTTGGATCTTAAGACAAGGAGAAATCAATCAGGTTCTTAAAAAGAAGGCTTTTAATTAAAGAAAAAGGTAAAAATCATCTCTGTAAAATCAGTATGGAAAATAGCTTTACAGGGTAATCAAACTTAAAGAGCTCAAAGGACCCCCCTCTGTCTTAGGTTCAAAGTATAGCAAACAAAGATAAACACTCTAGTAAAAGGTACATTTACAAGTTGAGAAAACAAAGTAAATCTAGGACGCCTTGCCTGGCTTTTACTTACAATTTTGAAATAAGAGAGACTTGTTTAGAAAGATGGGGAGAACCTGGATTGATGTCTGGTCCCTCTCAGTCCCAAGAGCGAACAACCCCTTGCATCTCAAGAAGTGAGGTTCTTACCCACGAAAGCTTATGCTCCCAATACTTCTGTTAGTCTTAAAGGTGCCACAGGACCCTCTGTTGCTTTTTACAGATTCAGACTAACACGGCTACCCCTCTGATACTTAAGATAAAATAAGAACAGGTCAGATTTAGGCCTCTCCCGGGTCAGGAATGTTAATTTGTGCAAATTGCTGTGGCCCCTGAGGGATTCCCAGATAACTGATGTGTCCATTCTGGGGGAGGGCAGCTTTGAATTTCAACATAGGAGTTGAGCCAGGAGAGGCTGTGGACGTTCTGAATATAGGCAGACTTCATGTCTCCAGAAGCCATGCTCCCTTTCCAGCCCATGGTGGAGTTTAGAATCAACCTGGCCCAATGACTTGCTTTTAGAAAAGTAATCCAGAAACCTGAATTCTGCCATAGGCTTAAGTTACTTGATTTCTCTCTGCCTCATTTTCCCAGTCTGTAATACGGGAATAAAAATGTTTACCTACTTCATAACGTTGATATGTGATGCTTAATTTATCAATCTTTGTTACGGACTTTAAGATCATTGGGTGGAAGGAGCCATAGAAGAACAAAATATGGTTATGCACAGAATATTGTCTTTTCTCCATGGAGAGCACTTTGCAAATTCATTTCCAAGCTGCACAGACTGGAATTGGGAGAGATGGACCTTGGAGAGGAGGTAGAGGAGGATCTAGCAATAACCGAGACAGGAAGAAATAATCAGCTGGCTAAGGATTTCAGCAGGAAGAAGTAATACCAAAGACAGCATTCCAAATTTCCCACTGCTACTCAGAGCAGTCAGTCCCTAATGAGAAACACGGACGAAATCTGTAAGGATGAGTCATCATGGGACACTGGCTTCAGCCCATTCCAAGAAAGCAGGTGACCAGTTCCCAGAAAAACATCACCAGAATTAGCAGTTCCAACAGTGATACCAAGGACTGAATGGTCATTGGGTCTTTCTCAACCCCAGCAGATCCCTCCCTAAGGCACAACTGCCACTACCTATGCTGTCCCTCTCCTGTGGATAAACAGAATAAGTGAATGACGTGAAGTGAATAATAACGAATAGATTTAAACATGAATAAATAACACCAGCTATTTAAATGAATTATCCCAGGGCAGGAACAATCCACTTGCTATGCACCAGAAGTATGATCCGTCTGACACCACTGGTGTCAGGACTTCCCATACAGTTGTTCTAGCTCCTGAGGGAGTCTACTGGAGCCAGTTAGCACATCTGTAGCCTTTGCTGCCTGAAAATATTTTTCCAAGATCTGGATTTACATAAGAAGGTAAGAACGGCCATACTGGATCAGACCAATGGTCCATCTAGTCCAGTATCCTGTCTTCCGACAGTGACCAATGCCAAGTGCCCCAGAGGGAATGAACAGAACGGGTAATCATCAAGTGATCCATTCCCTGTCCCCCATTCTCAGCTTCTGGCAAACAGAGGCTAGGGACACCTTCCCTGCCCAACCTGGCTAATAGCCATAGATAAATTAATGGAGGATAGATTCATCTAGTTCTTTTTTGAATGCTGTTATAGTCTTGGCCTTCACAACATCCTCTGGCAAGGAGTTCCACAGGTTGATTGTGCATTGTGTGAAGAAATACTTCCTTTTGTTTGCTTTAAACCTGCTGCCTATTAATTTCATTTGGTGACCCCTCATTTTTGTGTTATGAGGAGTAAATAACACTTCCTTATTTACTTTCTGCACACCAATCATGATTTTATTTGTTTTCTGTGTCTTGTACTGCATCACATGCGCTGCTTTCTGCATAGTCTGTGAAATGGCGTCTCCTTCTATGGCAAACTGCCTCCTTGCTTTAAGGTGTGTGAGTAGCACTAGAAATACAAGGCTTGCATAATCAACTCTAGCTACAGACATTTGTTTCAAATGGACATTTTAGGATATTAATTCTTTTACTGTCTCAAGATTTTCCACACGTCGCTGATGTTCAAGTTACTCCATGCTGTCATCTGTTCTTCTGGGAACAGCACTGCTAATGTCACTAGCAAGTCCTACTTCCAAAACATGACCAGTTTCACCTTTGAGGTCACAATGTGACTTCAATAGGAGAGCAGTCACTGAAAGCTCTTGTCATTTGCAGGCTGTTCAGTAACATACGTGGAATGGGTTTGATGGACTCTAGTGGACAAGGCCTCATATAATGAAAACCATCACCACAGTTGTCAGTAATTTGCATCTTTGTTGGCAATCTCAGCTGACAGACCGAGGATGAGTGGGTCATGGTGACCCTTCCAACTCCCATTGATGGGTTGTGTCACTGCAGAGATTGGCTGTCCATGTTGGATGTTTGGCACAGTTTTCCTGTAATGTAACATGACAAATTCCGCTCTGGCTTTATTTCTTCTCATTGTTTAGCTCGACCAAGAATTGATGCAGGCCAATGCATTTCACTTATTTCATTTGTCATGAATTCTGTGTTATCAAAAATATTGTTTTGCAATTTTTCCGGTAACTTAGGGGTGGTAGAACATGTGTTGGAAGATGGGTCGGGAGCAGTTTGGAAGTAGTGGTGTCTGGAATCAGCACTTGGTAATGAGTCATCTCTCTTCTGCCTGCATGCAATCATCTTGCAGTATATTTTCTGTTCCCCCTAATATCAGCAACTGGAATGTATTTGGAAAACGTAATAAAAACAATGTGGAATGCCCAATTTGACTCAGGCTGCATAAACTTATTTTATCTCTGACTTATTCTGGAAACCACTGTGAGCACCACCCCATCAGTTACAATTCTTCCCTGCCTTCATTTCAAGTTCTGCAGTGGCAGGGGACGGTTGTGTATAAAGCGTTTTCTCTTATTTGGATTTCAGCTTTGTTTGTATTTGATGGGCTCAGGTGGAGAGTTGGGGTAAGGTCTAGGTAGTCGCTTTCATAGTATGTAATGAAGAGATTGAAGAACAGCATGGTACGTGATCCACTAGACATTTTGTAGGCTTTCAGCAATCCCATGTCTTGGCAAGGGATTCAATAGTACTGACTTGGACTGGGAAATATTTGGTCAGGTATTTCATGAAGCCCACTCCTAAAAGGAATATAATCAGGAGCAGTAGACAGGGCTGGTATTATTAAAGTTGCCCAACATTTCCCATTATAAGTTACCTATAACCTTGCCAGCTTTTAACCAGTTGAACTGAATGGAAAATTTCAGCCAAAGTGGCTCAACCATTTCCAAGCACAAGGCTAGAGAGAAAAGTATCAATGGTAAAAAAAAAACAAAAAAACTCGGATGACCTTTCCTTTGAAAAGTTCTAGTGCCCCCATGCTTTGGAGCAAGGACTTGAAACGTGGTGGGAGGTGGCCTTTGCGTCAGGGATGTGCTTTTTGGCATCACCATGAAAATTTGCCCAAATTTATGAGCTTGGAGAGGTGGGGGGGGAAATTAAAGATCAAGATTTCAACTGGTAAGATCTCCAAAGAGTCCTTACAGCTCCTAGTGGGGTCTAGACTACACATATGCCATATCCATAGATGGACTGAGCATACTGCATTCCTCTCACAGCTCCCACCCTGACCAGACTCTGTGTGTGCCACCTTCAGAGTGACCAAGCATGGTCCAGCCCAAGGCTACAGGATCAAAGCCAGTTTTTCCCCATAAAGGCTGCCTCCAGCTGCTCCAGCCCAGGGACCAGAACTGAGATAAAAAATAAAAATAAAAATAAATAAATTAATGGAGATATCCTTTCTCCTAGAACTGGAAGGGACCTTGAAAGGTCATCAAGTCCACCCCCCTGCCTTCACTAGGCAGGACCAAGTACTGTTTTTGCTCTAGATCCCTAAGTGGCCCCCTCAAGGATTGAACTCACAACCCTGGGTTTAGTAGGCCAATGCTCAAACCACTGAGCTATCCCTCCCCCCATGAAAAAAAATTGTTGGAAGGGACCTCAGGAGGTCATCTAATCCTACCCCTTGCTCAAAACAGGACCAATTCCCAAACAGAGTTTTGCCCTAGATCCCTAAACGGCCCCCTCAGGGATTGAACTCACAACGCTGGCGTTAGCAAGCCAATGCTTTCACCACTGAGCTATTCCTCCCCCCCTGAGATCAGGGAGCTTGTCTCCTGTGCTCTCAGTAACCCTGCTGTTGTCACAAAGGGAATTTGGAGGAGGAAGCCATCTGATTTAAGTGCAGAGGGGACAAGTGCCAGACTGGTGGGAGGGAAAGCAGCAATTCAATTAAAATACACAAAAATAGCATTTTAAAACTTAAAATAAAACTACCTTAAATGTTCTGGTTAATGGGGGGGGGGAGTAAGTTTATCAAAATGTGTTTAGCATTTAAAACTGATTTATTCAACAAAAAGTATTATCTGTAGGAAGTGATTTTACCTCATTGCTTCTAGTCACCATGTACTTCAAGATTTTAGAACTAATAGACCTCATCCTGTCCCCATCTTGTTTTTATTCATAGATTGAAAGAGGGAAACGAACTTTCCTGATTTTTCAACTTGGAATGAATTAGTGATGTGCTAGACCAGCTTTGATGGCAGGGAAGTGCTACAAATCTGATTTAAATTAAAACAAATTAATTGTTAAAAAAAATTAAGCCAAGCATTTATAAAAAAAATTGATTTTAACACTTCAGCCTTTGACAGTGCAGTACAGTCTTCTGCAAGTGTAGAAAGAATATTTTCTGGGTTTGGCCCAGAGCAGCTTGGTATTGTAACATTTCAATAACATCTCTAATACTGTTTTATGACAGTAGGATAATCTTGCTTTTGGATTCTGACTTTTAAATAAATGGAGATATCCTAGAACTGGAAAGAACCTTGAAAGGTCATTGAGTCCAGCCCCCTGCCTTCACTAGCAGGACCAAGTACTGATTTTACCCCAAATCCCTAAGTGGCCCCCTCAAGGATTGAACTTACAACCCTGTGATTAGCAGGCCAATGCTCAAACCACTGAGTTATCCTGCCCCCCAGTTTTAGTTTTTTTAAATCAGAGTCTCATTAAAATCATCTCTCAAAAAAATTCTGCCTCCCTTTTTCTATCAACAGTATAGCCATGTACAAATAGAAGCCTTATTCCCCGTTGTATTCATCCTGTTTCACACAGTGTTTTACAATCCAGCATCTGTGTATGAAGTCACAACATACACCATTGCTACAGCATAATTTGATTCAGAGTTTGTGAAGTCTGTGGCAGAGTCAGGAACAGAACCTAGGAATCCCAATTCCAAAACGTATGATCTAGTGTCTATCCCTTGTAGTGCAGGGCTGCCCTTTACGTAGAATAAGAGGAAGTGAAATTAATGCTGGTGGAAGATGCCAGATTGATAGTCCTGCCGAGCAAAGTCCAGGATAATAGGTACAGCATACGCAGCAGCAGTACAAGTTTTCTACACGCTACCCTTATCACCGTTCTCCAGTGAACTCAGTCAGAAATGAGGTTAATTCAGACATGATGGCACACTCAGTCCTTGCCCTCCCTGCAAAATGGATAAAAAAAGGACCAAAGCAATAAGATTGTTATATTTGAGTACTTTAAAAAACTATTTAATTTTAAATGTGAAATTATGACAACCTATATTAAGGCCTAAACATTTATGATAATCTATTAAAATCATTTAAATTAAAAATATTTAAGATAACATTTTTGCAGCTGAAGTTTTAAAGAAAGTCAAGCTAGTGAACTGGTGGAAGTCATTAGCCAAGCACCTGAAACCAGAGTTTGTTGGAGTCCTAGATCAGCAATTATTTGTGTTACTGTAGCGCATAGGAGCCCCAGTCATGGACCAGAATCCCATTGTGCTAGGCGCTGCACAAACACAGAACAAAAACAACCGTCCCTGCCCCAAGGAACTTACAATCTAATTATAAGCCTCTTCTGCAAATACAGAAAAACATTTTCTTCATTTCAGTATAAACTAGTTCAGTTCAATGACTAGTTCGTTCAAGGTTGAGGAACTGATTGGGAGATGGAAAAGCAGGAAGCTTGTTTTCCTCTTTCAATCTGTGAATATGAACTAGACGTGAGATGAGATCTACTAATTCTAGGATTTTGAAGGACATGGTGACTGAACAAAATCAGTTCAATTCACTAACTACAGATAAAACTTCCTTTATTTAATAAATCAGTTTTTCATTTAAAGGCGTTTTCATAAGAAAAAAGTTTATGTATGCAGCACATTTAAGGTAGTTTTATTTAAGCAATAAACAACTTTAAAGTGCTGGTTTTATGCATTTTTAATGGAATTCCAATTTCCATCCAAATGCAGCTTGTCCACAACTCATGAGTAAAAAAACGACTCACCATTTTCTAACGTAATGAAAAAAGTAAAGCTTCAGAATTTGAATAAGTAAGCGGTATATAATTGCTTAAATAAATGTGTACAGAGATAGCGTATCATCCTGATTAGCAAAAAGTAGCACCAAATTTAGCATTAACGCTATGTTTAATTGCAAATCAGCATATTTTAATGGTTACCAAACATTGGGGGGTGGAGGGGGAATCAACCTTTCTTTAGGAAAATAACTAAAAAGTACAAATGCAAAGCAAGATTAAAATCAATTATTTAAATCGCAGTTTCCTGCTGCCTGATTTAAATCATGATTAAAATTGCTTTGATTTAAATCAATCCATACTGCTACTCTGTTGAAGCTACCCACAGGGGGACTAGTGAAAGCCATTTGAAGTAGCAATCCTTGCACCAGGAACTGGACTGAAAGAAATACCAGTATCATTTCACCATCATATGGTAAAAGCTTTCAGCCTCTACTAACTTTAACTGGATTCAGACCTAGTGATGAAAGAATAATAAATCCTTATAAAGCTGAGGGTGTCCCAGACAGTGAAGTCCTTTTGCTACACAGTTTCAGAAAGCAGAACATTGTTAGTGTTTTCGTTTGTGCTCTTGTTTGCCTTCCACAAACTAATTAGGTGTTTCCTGACAACCAGGGATATAATGTCAGCCTGTACAGAAAACCAGTCATTGAATTTTCCAGTGTGAAACCGAAAGCTTTCTTAGCAGTACACGCTCCTTAGTGCTGGCATGCTAAGTGTCAGATTACACACCCCTTGTTCTGGCAGCATAGTCAGCATTCCAACATGCAAGCAGGCTGTTTTGTATGGTTGGGACCTGGTGCAGGAATATAGTGGGAGGAGCAAGAGAAAGTGTAGCTCTACAGTGCAACTAGAAGAGTGCCTCCTAGCCCGGGTAGCAATAGTGCAAGTAGAAATCATTTCTTGCTGGTACTGCACTCGTGGAAGGGACACAAGAGAGGACACGTGACCCTCCATGTGACTCCTCCCCACCCCCAGCCCCCACGTTCTCCCCATCCCCTCCGACACCCCCCTTACCAGTCTAAAATTTTACAACTGCAACTGTTAAACAGATGCAGTTGTAAAATGATGTTTTGGGCCCCTTCTGCCACAAGTACTTCCAGGTGTCATTGAGGATCCAGCAGCACCCCAAATTGAAAACTTCTTAAATAAAAGAAGGCTAGGAAGGACAATCACCCCACTTTCCCTTAACACACTATCAGTGCCTCCCTTATGTCCAAACTAAGCTTCTGCCAGCTTGCCTTTACCTAAGTATTGCTCTCCGCCAGGCACTAGGAAAGCAAAGATGCTGCACCATCCGGGTTTGATGGAAAAGAGGCATAGAACTGTGTGTGCCATGTACATCTTGATAGAACTACAGCCCACATTGTTTTATTATTTTCCTCAGCATGACATACAGGAGGGGCAATCAAAATCAGCCTGGCAGAACATGCATGAGAACTGTCTCTGGACAGAGAAGCAATTGATCAAAATCACATTCTCTGATCTCTTGGGACCAACTCCTGTTCCCGTTGAAATCAAAAGGAGTTTTGCTATTGAGTTCAATGGGAACAGGCTTTGACATTTGGAGAGGAAAGAACAAAACCACTCAAGCAAGGGCTATGTTGCTTATACCACAGGTATCAAAGGCTGCTGACTCATGTGAGAAAGTCAGCAGACATCTGATCTTTGTCCATTGCAAGGGAGAAATCAGCAATCAATAAGGCTAGAACGGTCTCTGTACCATATCCAACTCATAAGTCTATCTGCAAAGGGTCAAGGAAATATGAAGGTTCCAGATTACCTTAAAGTCCTCAGTCCCCTGGTTAGAATGCTCCCATTAGTAGATGTTCATAGTCCAGAGGCTGGAGCAGGAAAGAGGCAAAATGGAGATGTTTCCAGGCCAGGGCCTTTTAGCTTCTGCCAAGTGCCACGTAAAGGGAAATGTGTTCTCACCGTGAAAGATGGTGTTTCGAGTCACATGGGCAAGTTACATGTTCATCACCCCCACCCATATTCTAGTTAGAACATTCACAAAAAGTCCATTAAGTGTAGACAGGCATTTTCCAGGGTCCATTGTGAGCTAAGTGTTCCTTAATGGTCCATTCGACTTGATTTGTCCCTTCATATGCTGGCTAAATATCTGGTGGGCATTACCACAGGAGCAAACATAGCTAATATTCGTAACTTCAGATACCAAGATGAATATACATGCATAGAAATAGCGTAATCATAAGTACCGACTATTTCACCTACATGCCTATATTCCCAAAAGAGTTTCTGAAAAATCACACCATGTACCTGAGACCCTCTGTGCCAGCACCATGCCCCACTGGAGTTTTGTTATCTGTTATGTAACAACAGCGATGGAGCCAGTGACATGACTCTGTTTAGCCTAAAATGGCCAGGTTAATTTTTAGCTGTTCAGGTGTGACTGCCCCTTTAGTCAGTGAGGGCACTGCCTGGCACACATTCAGGTTAATGGGCTTCAGTGTTCCTTTGCAGTTAACCTTTTAATGTTCATAAACCTGGTATGTGCTGAGGTGGTTTAAAGCATAACACAGGTTTTTAGGTTTGCAAATCTGTGACCCTCTGCCTCTTTGAGATGTTATTATTTTTTTGCTGGTCATAATGTGGGAGGGTCTCCTCTCCGCCCTCTGCTCATGAGGTTATTATGTATGTGTCTTGTAGAGGGCGGAGAGGAGACCCTCCCACATTATGACCAGCAAAAAAATAACATCTCAAAGAGGCAGAGGTTCACAGATTTGCAAACCTAAAAAGCTGTGTTATGCTTTAAACCAAGTCTTTCCGGTACCCCGTACCCGCTAAAAATCTCTTGCCGGTACTGCATAATGGAGAGTACCGCCCTATATCCACTACTGCCAGGTAGAGAGACACACGGCATGCTAAAAACAGCCATGTGGATGTCGCAACACAGGCAGGGGCTAGCCACCCGAACTCGGACCCAGGGCGTCAGGTGGGCTTGTACCCAGCCAGCTAGCCTGAGCCACAACATCCACACTACGCTTTTTAGCGCACTAGCTCGAGCAGAACTAGTGTGTCTGTCTACCTGGGCAGGGAGGCTTGCTCCCATCTACAATGTAGATATACCCATAAACCTTGACACTGAGGATACAAACTTGGATGACGGAGAGGCCAGTGGTGTTACTGCAAGTCACTGAGAAAGGAGTGCAGCGGACGAGAAATCCTGTTAACCACTGTGTTCACTTGGACAATGCAAACGTTTGGTCGCTGCTAGAGTGCGCATGATGCAAACTACTGACGGGAAGCACACTGATCCATCTGGATCATCAAGTCCCCGTCAAAAAATGCTCACTCTCTCCAGAATAACTCTCAGAATCATGTCAATGGACGCTGCTGTTGTGCAGAGAGACGCTACGGAGTAGGACTGAGTGAATTTAGTTCCTATTTAAATGCATGGGCAAGCCAGGACTTTCAAAATCCTAAATTCCATATTTAAAAAGAAGTTACTTTACAGTTAAATGGTAATTTAACTACATTTCTGGTTATTTTAAGGTTAATGAAGCCATTTTAAAATCAATCACATTTATAAAAAAAAGTAATAGAACTTACCTTATATCTTTGAAGGTCGCTGCTTTGCTGTGGATTTAAATGTGTCAGTTTTCTCGGTCCTACCCTACGTCATCCCGCTGTCAAAATGATGGCTGCTTCCAATTGGCTAGGTTAGCGTTAGCGTTGTTTTTGCTTACCAGTGAATTGCTCTTCTTTGTCATTAGACAGGCTTTTCATTGACTTAAGTGGCATTGTATCAGGCTCAAAGTGATTAGCGTCTTACCTAGAACTTACTCCAAGTGTTTAGAAAGAATAGAGGAAACTGTGATGGGAAAGAAGCAGAAGCTGATGCTAAAAATAAGTACATTGTTTATCTGAATATTTATCTTCCAAGTCCACTTCCTCTGGCATTTGTCTACAGTAATTTCTGACAGGAACATTGTAAAAGGGTGATAAAACAGACGTGATGGCAAAAGCTCTTACAGAATATTGGGCTTTCGCACAGGTTGGGGTGGTAAATCTAGTGTCCTGGTAACTACAGTTTGGGTCATTACATTCTGACAAGCTTTAAAAAAAACCGGTTCTCCGTGTGCTCTGAGATGGAGAAGTTACATGGTACAGAGCCGTATGCAATCCTGATGTGTGCTCTTGAACCCTGGTAGCCTGTGTCTGCATATGACTCAGCTTTGTTACTAACCTGCCAAGTAGTTGTTGTGCTAGGCAGCGATTAAAAATCAGTTCAAGCCCAGCCTGCTCATTGGCACCGAACTGACAGCAGAGATACCATGTCACGGGGGAGAAAAAAAGAAAAAGCCCAGGCTAAACGGCCTCTCTGTTTTTAAATGAGGCAACACACAACAGCAAAGGGCTCATCTTCTTGGCCTCCCAGCTCCTTTCAGTGCTGAAAGGAGGTTAGACTAGATGACCCTTGCAGTCCCTTTAAACCAATGGTTTTATGATTTTATGGCTCTATGAAAAAGGCAGTAAGGAACTGGTAGTTTTATGATCTCCTTTCAAGGCACTGGTTCTGCTGACAGTGATAGGAACTAGTTGTCTTAACCAGAACATGCTCATAGGCACAAACAAATGTATAGGTCACAATATTCCACTAAATCTCTGGAAATCTCATTGAATGCAGGTATAGACGCCTTCCTGTCCCACCTGGCATTTCCGATTTTGCCCCAGCTTTCTACATGGTGCCTAGAACCTCAGGTCATATTCCACTCCCAGATATGCAAACACAAACCCCGCTGAAGTCAATGGCAGAGGCATGCACATCAGCAACCCAGTTGATTTCTGTATTTAGCAGTCTCAGCACTGAGACACTAACTCAAGAATGGAACTTGCCAAGAGCAGACTTGTATGTTTCCAGCTACAGCATAACTCTCTGTGGCTCAGCGCCCCGTCCGTAAAATGGGGATATAATAGTACTTTTTAGCTCACAGGGATGAAGAAATTAGGAGCCGCTTATAGAAGCACCTGTGGTAGGCAGATTTCAGCGGGAGTAGGATTGGACATTGTAGCAGTGACATCTACCTAAGTGACTGCCTCAGTTTCCCCTCACACTGGTTTGTTCTCTCAGCCTTCCAGCATAGTTCAGTGACAAGGCCTTCCATCTAAGGAAAAAGAGTCCACCCTCTCCAGGTATCAGTGTCCAAACACACAAAAAGGAAAAGTAGTCTTCCACCCCAGTCTCAGGCTCGGCATAACCTTTCCTTTTTGAGGATGTTTTCTCGTCAACACTGCTGTCTGCCCTCTGGCTCGGCTCGGCTCAGCTCTCAGTCCTTCCTGCATTCTGTTCAGTTCAGTCACTTCTTCTCTCGCGAGCATATTTCATCACAACACATCTTTAACCCTCACCCAACACTAATACTGTTATTTCATCGGTTATCTAACAATACAAATACCAACCACCTTTTAGCAAAAAAGTGTGAAAATTATGTACATTCCCATTAATGAAATATATTGATAAAACATGGACGTGTGTGCCTATATTCCTATTAAACTCCACATCCAATACTCTAGCCTGCAAACAATTTCCTGCCCGGCGGGGTAAATTCCCACTGAATAACAGTGAATTCTTCTTGGAGTGCTTGCGCACGCCCATTCTAATGTAGGTGTATGCGCACCCCAAGCACAGCTGCCGGAATTTTTTCCCTTAGTGGTATTCATTGGGTCAGCTCCAGCGCTCTCTGGTGTCGTGCGCTCATAGCGCTGGTAGAAGTGGCCCTGCTGACCCCGCTTTCCTTCAGTTCCTTCTTACCGCCCATGATAGTGGCTGGAACCCCGCATCGCTTGCCTTAGGCAATCCTCCTCTCAGTGGTTTTCTCCAATTGTAGTGTAAATAGTTCTTGTAGTTAGTAGTTAGTTTAGTTTTTTAGTAGCTTTTTGATCGTAGACAGCTTGGACGCCTCCGCCCTTAGATAGAGGGGTTGTCCGCTTCCCCGGAACTGGGGCATGCCTCGGTCGCCAGGTTTTAAGCCCTGCCCTTCCTGCAGTAAGTCTTCTCAAGAGCTGTCTCAAGTGCTTGGGGGAAGCTCATAGGAAAGACCGCTGCCAAATCTGCAGGGATTTAAGCCCCGGACCAAGAAGGACCGAGCGGCGCGACTGAAGGTCCTCCTCATGGAGGCAGCCTTAAGACCTGCCTCGGAGCCATGCTCGGACTCGGCACCAAGCACCTCAGCCTTGGTGCAGAGCGCTCCTCTGATGCCGAGAGTCCCGAGCCATTGCTCATCTTCCCCGGTGCTTAAGAAGAAACACTGCAAGCACCAGAAGAGCCAGTCTCCGGGGCCGAAGGCCAAAGGAGACAGGGAGAGAGCGAGACCTGTGCCAGGCCACTTCCATTTTGCAAGGTAGGTGGCTCTGGTGGAGGGCCTTCTACTGCCCAGTAGGACCTCATGGACTGGCTCCAAGCAAGCTTACTCCTCCAGATTCAGCCATGGAGCGTGCAGGCCGTCAGGTGAAGAGAGGTGAGATTCAGGTGCAGCAGCCGACCACAATCCCAGGATATCAAGTCCGGGTGCAGTGGAAGCCGTAGTGGTGTCTCCACGGACATGCTAAGAGGGTATAGAACCAATGTTGCCTGGGGTACGCTGGGGTTATGAGGATGACTTGCACCCGGTCTCGCTGAATCTTCATCAGAACCTTGTGAATCAGCAGGACGGGAGGGAATCTGTAGTAAAGGTGTCTTTTCTGTGTTAACAAGAATGTGTCTGTGAGGGACCCTGGACTGTGACCATGCAGGGAGCAGAACGGATGGCATTTCTTGCTGTTGTGGGTGGCAAACAGGTCTAGAAGGGGAGTTCCCCACCGTTGGAAGATAACTCTCACTATGTCCGGTTGGAGAGACCACTCGTGCTGAGAGGAGAAAGACATGCTGAGGTGATCTGCTAGTGGATTCTGTGTCCCCGGAAGATAGGATGTCTCTAGACGGATGGAATGAGCAATGCAGAGCTCCCACAGGCAGATTGCTTCCTGACACAACATGCCACCCTGTCTGTTTATGTAGAACATAGCCATCATATTGTCCATGAGGAACTAAATGGATTTGCCCATCATGTGAGGTAGAAATGCTTTCAGGCTAGACACACTGCCTTGAGCTCCCTGACATTGATGTGAAGGGAGAGTTTTTCTTGTGACCGAATCCCTGTGTTCTGAAGGACCCTAAATGGGCTCCCCAACCGAGGGCTGATGCATCGGATACTATGACAAATACGGTTGAGGTCTTGAGAAGAGTACCCCCGCGCATACCGTGTGGCTATCCAGCCACCATGTCAGTGAGTTGAGGATCTGGGCTGGAACCAGAAGCACTGAGTCCAGGTGATGGAGAGAGGGGGAGTATACCATGGCTAGCCAGGCTTGGAGAGGTCTGAGATGTTGCCTCACATGTTGCACTATGTATGTGCATGATGCCATGTGGCCCAGGAGACTCAGGCACTTCCATATGGTCGTGACCAGATGAGCTTGGAGGGACCTTATCAGGGACGTAATTGAGCAGAATCGGTCGTCAGGAAGTAGAGCTCTCGCTTGTACAGAATTGAGTACTGTGCCGCTGAACTCTGTTCTTTGGATTGGGATCGTGTGCTCTTCTCCAAGTTCAACAGAAGGCCCAACGTGCTGGAAGGTCGATTGAATGAGACGGATGTCAGCTTCCATTTGAGCTCTGGACCAGCCCTCGACTAGCTAGTTGTCGAGGTGTGGAAATACGTGGACTCCCTTTTTTTCGGAGAAAAGCCGCTACGACTGCCATGCACTTGGTGATAACTTGTGGGGCGGCTGAGAGACCGAATGGAAGCACCGTGAACTGGTAGTGACCTTAGGAAACGTCTGTGGCCAGAGAAGATGGAGATAAGCATCCTTTAGATTGGGGGCGGCATACCAGTCCCCAGGATCCAGTGAGAGAATGATGGGAGCCAAGGAGACCATGCAGAACTTTAAGTTTCTTGAAATATTGGTTGAGACAATGCGGCTCTAAAATGGGTCCGAGACCCTCTTTGGCTTTAGCGGGAATTGAACCTCTTTCCTCTCATACTAAACAGAGCCTCGTCTACAGCGCCCATCCGAGGGAGGGGTTGGACTTCTTGTTCCAACAGATGCTTGTGAGAAGGTTCCCTGAAAAGGAATGGGGAGGAGGAAGGTGGGGTAGATAGAAATTGGATGGTGTAGCCCAGTTCTATTGTGCTGAGAACCCAGTGGTCTGAAGTGATCTGAGTCCAGGCATCCAGAAAGTAGGAAAGGCAGTTGGAGAACAAGGGAGCAGGATCCGATGCAGAGGGGATTTCAATGCTGACCTCGAGCGTCACATCAAAACGAGTGCTTCGAAGATCGCAAGTGTCTGGGTACGGATTGAGCAGGATCTGCCAAGGATGATGGGGGAGGGGGTCTGTGCCTAACCCCCCTGCTCTTTCTCCTCTGTTCGTCCTGTCTGGCTGTCTGAGGGAAGTAGCAGCTTGTCTGCTTGTCCTGCTTCCTTGACCCTGCTGGTACATAAAGTCCCAGGGATTTCAAGGCTGCTTTGGAGTCCTTGTGGCCATGCAGCCTAGTGTCTCTTCGCTCTGAGAAGAGCGATGATCCCCCAAATGATGGTGAGACTTGACCCTGCAGGGAGCCAAGTACCGGTAGGGTGAGAAGATCCCTGGCTGCATAAACAACTGGTGCCCCCACATACTGGGGGGCACCAGCTAAAGGGGAGGACGTGTGACCTCCCCATGTGACTCCTCCCTGCCTCACCCCCAGCCTGGGGCCTCCGCGCTCTCCCTGCCCCCTCCTCACCCCATGTTATTTGTGTGTGTGTCGGGAGGGGGCCCTATCCTCCCGCTGTGCCAGCTACCCCCACTCCATGGCATGTTCGGCTGTGCAGCAGCCAGACCGGGGCAGGGGTTGGGACTGTCTCCAGCCTGGGCTCGGCTTCCCGGAAAGCCGTTGAGCGAGCTGGTGCCCGCTCCCCCCCTCCACAAGCTCTGTGTACAGGAGCAGCTGCCTGGGAGAGAGCCTGGCTGGGAAGGGGGCAACGGCAGCCCGCTCCCTGCCCAGGCTCAGCTTCCGGGGACAGGAGCCGACTCCGAGTATGCCGGGGAGGGCAGGAGGGCTCCGGCTCGCTTGGCCGCTGTCCCCAGAATCTGAGCCTGGGCTGGGGCAGTCTGCTGCTGCCGCAGCCAGGCGCTCTCCCCGTCAGCTGGGCAGTGTCACAGGCAGTGCAGCTGGAAGAGGCTCTGGCCCTGCCCCTTCTCTTCTGGCTCTGCCCCCCCCTTCTGCTCCCCGCCCGGGCCAGCTGCTGGGGGGGCACTTGCCCCTGCGGCCCCCGCCCCCCCAAAGAGTCGCGCGTGCCTGACCGCTGCGAAAGCCTCAGCGGTGGATGGCATCGCAAACTGGCTGATGCATTCTCTGCTTGGAGGTCGCTCCTGTGCGGGCGTGAGAGGGGCTGGCCGCGGCATCGGAGTTGCAGGCCCCTGACAATGCGCTGTGTCGTTCCTTCCAAAGGTCAGGCAATCTTTCTGCCGGGGTTCTACCCTAAACCGTATGCGAATAGAGGATCGTTGGATGGATCCACTTGTTGGATGTTCAGCCGGCCCTGACTTTCCACATACAAAGGACCAAACAACTCCACAGATCCACTCGGCTGTTCATAGCAATAGCGGGAAGAATGAAGGGTCTCCCCATTTCTGCACCGAGAATCTCCTCGTGGATCACTTTGTGTTTCTTAGCGCAAGTACCGATTCGGGAGATCTGCAGGGCAACCACCTGGTCGTCAGTTCGCACATTCACAACACACTATGCCACTACACAGCAGGCTAGAGACGCCGCCGGCTTCGGCCGTGCGGTCTGGCCTGCCCTTGAACTCCGACCCCATCTCCTGTGCAACTGCTTGGGAATCAGCTACGCTGGAATGGACATCTGCAAGGACTTGAAGGAGAAAAAAAGTTATTAACCTTTCTGTAACTGTCATTCTTTGAGATGTGTTGCATGTGTCTATTCCAATACCCACCCACCGACCCCTCTTTCAGAGGGATAGCTCAGTGGTTTGAACATTGGTCTACTAAACCCAGGGTTGTGAGTTCAATCCTTAAGGGGGCCATTTAGGGATCTGGGGCAAAAATCTGTCTGGGGATTGGTCCTGCCTTGAGCAGGGGGTTGGACTAAATGACCTCCTGAGGTCCCTTCTAACCCTGATATTCTATGAAAAAGAAACTGAAGGGAAGCGGGGTTGGCAGGGCCCTTTATACTGGCGCTATGGGCGTGTGACACCAGAGGCCACTGGAGCTGACCCAGTGGATACAATTAAGGGAAAATTTTTTGGCAACTGTGCTCAGGGCCTGCACACCTACGTTGGAATGGACAGGTGCAACCCATCTCGAAGGACAACAGTTACAGAAAGGTTAATAACCATTTTTTCCCCCATAAGGACACTCTCTTCCTACAAGACAGGTGTAATTTTAAGGCTACAGAATTACACCCCATTATTCTCACCAATAAGCACATTGAAAAAATACTGTTGATTGATAAATATATTCGAGGATAGCAGTCGTCTTTAAAAGAAAGTACTTGGATACTGGAATCAAGTTGAAAAGAATTAAAACAAAAGGAAAAAATATATTTCAGATGAACACAATTCAAAAGGTAACACTTTTTAAAACTGTCTCAGTAATCCATAATCAGAGTTAAGGTGGTGCTTGTTGCAATGAGCTAGGCATTTCTTTGATGAGAGCACCAGAGCCAGCTCTTCAGCCTTGGGTCAGTGCCCAGAAGCAAAAAGGGAACATAAAACTGCCTCCGCAGAAGCAGTCAGGGATTACCCTTAGGTAGGGGAATTCTCCTGTATAGTGGAAAACAAGCCATTCACTTCAATCACTGCTCAGGGGAAATCCTGAGATGACGGTGTGATGGAGCAGGACTAGAGTACATTTTGCTCTGGCAAACATGGGCCAGTGGAGTGGCCTTTACCCCATGGATGCTCGAACTTTTACTGAGGGCCACTTCATCCCCCAGCCAGCCTCCCTCAATCAGGGGTGACAGAATGGTGTTTTAACTTCCCCTCCACCAGCTGCAGGAACTTGGCCAACCTGAGGATCAAGTTTGTGTGAATGTTATAATGCAGGCACACTGAAGGTTTATGGTGCCCTTAACTATTTGTTCACTGGCTGTTAAGTGCCTGGATTTTGCAAACAATGGGACACATAATTGCAGCCCTGTCACTCAGCAATGTGAACTGGGTTTGGAAATGACGTTCTTTGGTTTGGGAATTTTAAAAAATTGCCATAAAATCTTGTGAAATTAGAAAAGGAAAGGGGAAGTCCAGCCTGTTGCAACCCTCGTGGGGGCTGCATTTCACTTCTTGGTAACGCTGAGGAAGTGGTTTGTTCCTGTAGTTTATAAAAATGTGGTTTTTGTGTCCTCTAGTCACACACACACAACAAAAGCAATGACTATCTGCTGCCGTGCATAGGTGTGTCCATTGAATACATGATAAGAAAAGCTCTCTGACCGGCAAAGCACGCCTCCTACCCTCCCACTCTAAACCTGCTCAGTGTGTGTCTGGGGTTAGTGTGGGGACAGGGGCGTCGTGTTCAAATGTGCTGATGACCCCCAGTTCTACATTGTCATGGATTACTCAGCGTACAGATGAGACTGTGGGCTGGATGAGGATCAGCTCAACACAGACAAGGTGGAGAGAGACAAGCTTTTGCGCTTACACGGCGCTCGTCTTAAGGTCTGTGGGAGTGAGCTCTGGGAAGTGCGAAAGCTGGTCTCTCTCACAATATCTGGTCCAATAAAAGAGATTACCTCAGTCATCTTGTCTCTATTTCCTATAGTTGTTTACAGTCTGGATGTGTTATTTGATTCTGAGCTGACCTAGAGGTCTAGCTAGCAATTGTGTCCTAGATAGTCATCTCCCCATCTGTGCATGGCTAGAAGAGCATGTTTTTCTCTTTTCAGATGTGGAAGTTGCTACAATTATCCACGTCATTGTCGCCTTTTGATTGGATCAGTGTGGCGCAGTGTACATAGGGCCATGCACTGGGACCACCTGGAGACAGAAGCTAGTGCAGATCATGCCAGCGGGAAAATGCCCACATCTGATTCTCAGGGATTGTGTGCCTGGAATGGCTTCTGCTGGCTCCCAAGGGAGTGCGACTCAGCCAGCTGCAGCCAATGAATGGGTTGCTGCGATGTGTGGCCTGTGGGCAGGGGTGAAAGTAACTTACAGGATTTACCGGTACTGCCGGAGTCCTGAGGGGCCGTGGCCTCATCCGGAAGAGGCGGGGCCTCTCAAGATTTAAAGGCCCTGGGGCACCGGCTCTGGCTGGGAGCCTCAGGGCCTTTGAATCAACCCGGGGCTCCCAGCTGCAGAGATGGCTGGGAGCCCCCGGGGCTCAGGGGCAAATTAAAGGGCCCGGGGCTCCGGCCGCCGCGGAGCTCCGGACCCTTTAAATCCCCACCGGAGCTGCGGGCGGGATTTAAAGGGCCCGGAGCTCCCGCGGCTGCCGGGGAACCCCGAGCCTTGCCGGGCTGGGGCCGGGATTTAAAGGGCCCGGAGCTCCTGCTGCTGCGGGGAGCCCCGAGCCCTTTAAATCCCGTCCCTAGCCCAGCCGCGGGAGCCGCGAGCGGGATTCAAAGGTCTCTGGGCTCCCCGCTGCGGCGGGGAGCTCTGAGCCCTTTAAATCCGTCCCCAGCCCAGCCGCCGGAGCCGCGGACGGGATTTAAAGGGCTCTGGGATCCCGGCGGAGAGCCCTTTAAATCCCCGCCGCAGAAGCCGGTGCGGTCCGGCACAGCATACTGGCTCTTGCCGGTAGGCCGGACCGGACCGGACCGACTTACTTTCACCTCTGCCTGTGGGTGAAGGGTGAAGATCCAGGACCCTAGAGGATCCCCCACTATTACAGTGTTGCCGAGACTTGTGATTTTATCGCAACTCAAGAGATTTGGGGGTATTTTTTTCCCCCAGTCTCATGAAAATATGATGAAAGGCACTAACTCATGAATTTTCCCTTATTCAGAATGGCCACCATCTCCCATTACTGGGAGATGTGGGGGGCAGGAGGGAGGCTGAGGGGGGTGGGGAGGATAGTGAGGGGGTGGGAGATGGAGGGATCAGATGGCAGCTCCCCCAGGCTGGGGGTGGTGGGGTGGGGGAGGGGAGTCCCCTTCCCAGCAGCCAGGGGAAGGCCGCGTTGCAGTGTTGCCAACTCTCGCGAACTGATTGCGGGTCCTGAGATTTTGGAGCCTGCAGGAGGAGCTCTTGCAGTGACGTGAGAAGTGCCTCTGAGCCAATGATTGTCAAGGCAGGGCAGAGCTCTGTGTGAAAGCCTTGGGGCTCAGGACACAGACCTGCCCTGTGACTGAGCTCTGCCTTTGGGTCTGGCCCCAGAGCAGAGAGAGGGTCTGGGGCAGTGGATGGGACGAATTGGGGAAACCCAGCAGCAACACTTCTCTGCCTCCCACTGCCTTGGGACTTCTCCTGTACCTGGGATCTGGCCAGCAGTGTGGGGAGTTGGGCAGGTGGTACTGCCGGACCAGGGAAGGGGAGCAGCCTCAGAGTCAGGGGGAGTCAGAGATGGGGGAATCAAGACAGTGATAGAGGAACTGCCACTCATTTCTTGTCTTAGGGATGAGGCCGGGGTAAGCAGAGTCTTCCTCTGGGCAGCCAAGGGGAGATGTGCATTTTTGGATGCAGTAGAGGTTGACTTTTCAACCTGAAATTATGACCCGCAAGTAGCCAGTGGAGTAGAGGGGCGTTAACAGTCAAAAGACAGACTAAAAAACACGTCGCTCGATGAGCTTTTTAAAACCTCAGGGTTTCTGGGGCGAATCTCGTGACTTTGGGGGAATCTGACTCTTGATTTTTGAGCTCTTGAGGTTGGCCATGCTGAGGTAACGGGTGAGCAAAACAGATCAGGGGGAGTAGAAGAGGGGACTGACAAAAGCCAAGCAAGGAGATGAGATAAGGAAATAGAAAGGAGGAGAGGGGGCAAAGAGGAGCAAGTTGCTGTGCTTGGGACAGCTCTCCGATTTCCATTAGCCAAGTGCCCTCTCTTCCCTCTTCTCAATCACTTCTTTCCATGGCAGGCTCTTAACTGCACGGCCTCCTTTCACATCCCAGCCTGATCTTCCCATGTATCAACTGTTCAAGTTTGACTGCAAGGCCCTTGGCACGAAGATCCGAGCGCGTAGGTCTCTGCCATATACTGGGCACCCTTCTGGCACTGCTGTAGGCGGAATAATGATGATGCTCATAGCTGAGCTCCTCGGACTGGAAGCTGAGAGAAACTGAGAATTAAAACCTCCCTCTTACGCAGGGAACCTGAAAGAGAGCCGAGCAGGGCGATCCCCTGACGCACAGGGAAATTAAAAGAAAGTCTTCCCGGCATATCAGTCACCCCTGCAATAGAACAAACATACACATGCCAAGAATGTATGTGGCTTGACACTGAAGCTGCAGCTATAAACCTATAGGGCCAATTTTTTCTGCCTAACATCTCTAACATACGCTCTTTCCTATCCATTCACACAGCTCAAATTCTCATACATGTGTCATCATCTCATGTCTTGATTACTGCAACATCCTTCCCTCTGGCCTTGATAAATGCAATCTTGCCTCACCCTTATCTATTCAGAATGGTGCTGCAAAGAGCATTTTCCTAACCCGTTGCTTTGACCATGTCACCCCTCACTTAGCGCCCTCCACTGGCTTCCCCTTGTCTATTCCATCAAACAGAAGTTACTGGTCTTCACTTTCCGGGCCCCTCACGGCATAACCCCACCCTACCTGTGATCTTTCATTCACTCCTGCTTCTGATAGGCCCAGCCTCCATTGCCCACTTGTTACATTGTCAAATAAACACCTTCATGATTTTTCCCATACTGCCCCTCATGCCTGGGAGGAGCTCCCCATAAACACAGAATCATAGAAACATAGGACTGGAAGGGACCTTGATAGAGAATCTAGTCCAGTCCCCAGCACTGAGGCAGGTCTAAGTATTTTCTAGACCATCCCTGACAGGTGTTTGTCTAACCTGCTCTTAAAAATCTCCATTGACAGAGATTCCACAACCTCTCTAGGTAATTTGTCCCAGTACTTAATTACCCTGACAGTTGAGAAGTTTTTTGTAATGTCTAACCTAAATCTCCCTTGCTGCGATTTAAGCCCATTGCTTCTTGTTCTGTCCTCAGTGGATGAGGGGAACAATTTATCCCTCTCTTTATAACATACGTGAAACCAGGGTGTCTCTACAGTGCGCTTACTTGCCATGCAATGATGTCCTGTAGACCAGTGGTTTTCAACCTGTGGTCCTCAGATCCCTGTGGGTCCGCAGATGATGTCTAAGATTTCCAAAGGTGTCCGCACCTCCGTTCGAAATTTTTAGGGGTCCGCAAATGAAAAAAGGTTGAAAATCACTGCTGTAGATAAACTCTTACACAACTGCTTTATAGAAGCGGTGCCAGCTTCCTGTAAGAAGGACCCTGGATATCAAGATTGCACACAGCACGCTTATCGCTGTGACACAATAACTAGAATATAGTTACATATTTATTTCAATGAAGAGTTGACTACGTTCTTTGTTCAGGACTGACAAATTGCATGCAATAATATCTTGCTGCCAATGGAAATACAAATAAAACCTTCACAATGGTTTGAAGAAAGCTAATAAGCACTCTCTCCTCATGTCCCTCCTCAGTCTTCTCTTCTCCAGAATAAGCAAACCCAGTTGTTTTCAATTTTTCCTCAGACATCATGTTTTCCACACCTTTGTTGCTCTCCTCTGGATCTTCTTCAGTTTGTCTGCATCTGTCCCAAAGTGTGGTGTCCCCAACTGGCAGAGTACTGCAGTTGAAGCCTTATCAGTGCTGAGGCGAGCAAAAGAATTACTTCTTGTGTCTTGCTTACAGCACTCCTGCTATACATCCCAGAATGCTGTTTGCTTTTTTTTTTTTTTTTTTTGCAACAGAATTACATTGTTGATTCATATTTAGTTTGTGATCCACTATGACTCCTGGATCTTTTTCTGCAGTGCTCCTTCCTAGGCAGTCATGTCCCATTTTGTATGTGTGCAACTGATTGTTCCTTCCTAAGTGGAGTTCTTTGCATTTGTCCTTATTGAATTTCATCCTGTTATTTGAGGCGATTCCTCCAGTTTGTCAAGATTGTTTTGAATTCTAATCTTGTCCTCCAAAGTGCTTGCAACTCCTCCCAGGTTGGCATTGTCCACAAACTTTATAAGTGTACTCTCTATGCCATTATTGGGGGCTGGGGCACATAACTTACGAGGAGAGGCTGAGGGAACTGGGGTTATTTAGTCTGCAGAAGAGAAGAGTGAGGGGAGATTTGATAGCAGCCTTCAACTACCTGAAGGGGGGTTTCAAAGAGGATGGAGCTAGGCTATTCTCAGTAATGGCAGATGACAGAACAAGAAGCAATGGTCTCAAGTTGCAGTGGGGGGAGGTCTAGGTTGGATATTAGGAAACACTATTTCACTAGGAGGGTGGTGAAGCACTGGAATGGGTTATAATAATAATTAATGGAGATACCCCATCTCCTAGAACTGGAAGGGACCTTGAAAGGTCATTGAGTCCAGCCCCCTGCCTTCACTAGCAGTGACCAAGTACTGATTTTGCCCAGGATCCCTAAGTGGCCCCCTCAAGGATTGAACTCTCAACCCTGGATTTAGCAGGCCAATGCTCAAACCACTGAGCTATCCCTCCCCTAGGGAAGTGGTGGAATCTCCATCCTTATAGGTTTTTAAGGCCCAGCTTGACAAAGCCTTGGCTGGGATAATTTAGTTGGTGTTGGTCCTGCTTTGAGCAGGGGGTTGGACTAGATGACCTCCTGAGGTCTCTTCCAACCCTAATATTCTGTGATTCTATGATTATCTAAATAATTGATGAAGATATTGAATAGAACCAGATTCAGGACACATCCCTGTGGGCATCTTCTTGATATGCCCTTTCAGCTTGACTGAACCACTGATAACTACTCTCTCAGTGTGGTTTTCCAGAAGAGTAACCCATTATCCTCCTTCGAAACCCTCCTTAAAACTCTCCTTTGTTGTGACGCCTTAAAATTAAGCTGCTGGTATAGAGACCACTGCTGATCATGCTGTCTGTCTCCATCTGTTGTCTCCTGTCTTACACTTAGCCCTGCTCCAAAGAGCTTACAATCTATCATGTGTTTATACGGTGCCTAGCACCACGAGGAGGTCTCCTAGGCACTACAATAATACAAATAATAATAGCTGGATTCATTTCCTGGCTCAGTTCCTCTGTGACCTTTGGTCTAATCATTTAGGGCAGTGGTTCTCAAACGTATTTGCTCGCACCCCCCTTCTTTGTGTCTGGAGTAGTTTATGCCCCACCCCACTCCCGCCACACACGTACAGATACCGATAAAGAAAAATCAACATGCAACTTGCACTAAATGGTAAAATCAGGAAGGCCTTGATTCAGCGGCAACAATCCGTGGTAATAAGAGCAAAAGCAAAAGTGCGATGGATTGATTGATGCTTAGAATTCAGTGTACAGCCTGCGTCGTAGCTAGGGTGACCAGACAGCAAGTGTGAAAAATCAGGACAGGGGGTGGGCGGTAATAGGAGCCTATATAAGAAAAAGACCCAAAAATCAGGACTGTCCCTATAAAATCGGGACATCTGGTCACCGTAGTCGTAGCAAAGGGATTAACATACAGATGGCAACGACTTTGTATCATGCTAGGCAAGCTTAACAGAAATCCATCAAAATGCACAGCGCCACCTAGAGTCAAATGCACAGCACCATCTGAGGACCTGATATGTCTGGAGGAATCAGCTTTGCTAGCTATTCATTGCTGTGGGTAAAATGTGCACAGTACATTTCCCCCCCCCAAAGCTTCTCACACACACACAGAATACATTCCGCACCCCCTCAGCCCTCCCCCCCCCCCAATTTGAGAAACTCTGATTTATGGGGAAAAAATTAAAGCACCTATGTAACTCCCATTCACTTTCAGTGGGACTTCAGTTCCTAAGTCACTTAGGTGCTTTTGACAATTTTACTTAAGCGATTTCTCCAAGGGTCATCCAGTGACTTCGTGACAAAGCCACGAATTGGGCCCAAAGCTCCAATCCGGTGCCTCTACATAGGTAGAGCCCTGCAAATCTGCAGATATCCACGGGTATCCGCAGCTGTGGATGTCCCCGGACCATGTTTGCAGATCACAGATTAGATGCAGATATAGGGTGACCAGACAGCAAGTGTGAAAAATCGGGATTGGTGTGTGTGTGTGTGTGTGTGTGGTGGGGGTAATAGGCGCCTATGTAAGACAAAGCCCTAAATATTGGGACTGTCCTTATAAAATTGGGACATCTGGTCACCCTATGCAGATACAAATTTTGTATCCGTGCAGGGCTCTATAGATAGGAAACTTATCTTGCAGGTCGGGGCCCAATAACCCATCCACCTCCTCTGCCCTGATTCTGCCACCAGTGTGTCAGGTAGTATTAAGTGGGTGAGGTCCTGATGCACATTTCCGATCTCAAATAAACCCACCAGATTCCAAGGAGCATATTTCACAGACATTCACACAGGACAAGAAACATTTTTGGATATGAAAACAAACACCGATTGGATCTGAAATAGAGCGTTTCAGTCTGCAAAGGTAGAGAAAAAATACCTTAGAGTTCACTGAAATATCCAAAGCCTCATGAGTTCTCTCCTTCTGACTCTGTCTTCAAAGAAAGCTGGATAATTTTCTTCAAACCTTGGCGAGGATTTTATTTGTAGTCTCATTGTTTGGTAGGGAAGATGTTATTGCATGCAGTGTGTCGGTCCTGAACAAACAAAGAACGTAATAAACTTTTAATTAAAGCAAATATTTAACTATATTCTAGTTGCTGTGTCACATGTTGCTACATTAAGCATGCGACGTGCAATCTTAGTATCCGGGATACTCCCTCTAGGGGCAGGGGAGGGCAAGCTACAGCCCACGGGCCGAATCCAGCCCGTTAGGGCTTTCAATCTGACTCGTGGGATTGCCAGTCCCGTGGCACAGCGGGGCTAAGGCAGGCTCCCTGCCTGCCCTGGCCCTGCGCCGCTCCTGGAAGCGGACAACACCACGTCCCTGCGGCCCATGAGGGGCGGGGGCAGAGGGCTCTGTGCGCTGCCCTCTCTTGCAGGCACTGCCCCCCGCAGCTCCCATTGGCTGGGAACAGGGAACCGCGGCCAATGGGAGCTTCGGGGATAGTACCCACAGGCGAGGGCAGTGCACAGCGGAGCCGCCTGCCCCACCCCACCCCCAGGAGCCACCGCTGGACATGCTGGCCACTTCCGGGAGTGGCACGGGGCCAGGATAGGCAGGGAGCCTGCCTTAGCCCTGCTGCGCACCGTTGCCACCCTGGAGCTGCTCGAGGTAAGCGGTGCCAAGCTGGAGCCCGCACCCCAAACCTCTCCTGCACCCCAACCCCCTGCCCTGAGCTGCCTCCCACACTCTGCACCCCCTTTTGTACCCAAACCCTCTGCCCTGAGCCCCCTCCTGCACCCCAATCCCCTGCCCTGAGCCCCCTGCCGCACTCTACACTCCAACCCCCTGCCCTGAGCCCCTTCCTGCACACCGCACCCCCTCCCACACCCCACACCCCTCCCGCACCCCAACCCCCTGCCCCAGCCCTACATGCATGGCCCCACATACAATTTCCCCACCCAGATGTGGCCCTCGGGCCAAAAAGTTTGCCCACCCCTGCTCTAGGGGCAGCTACACAAAGCCGTTGGGTAAGAGTTTGTCTATGGGACGATAGTGCACGGCAAGCTAGCGGGCTGTAGAGTCAGATCCTGTCTTGCCACGCACGATCATCCCATGTAGACAAGCCCTTGGACTAGAAAGTGCACGTATGTCCTCTAGCTCTTGTTAATACAGAGATCGCCTCTTTAAGTTCTTAAACAGCATGTGATAAAAATGGCATCTGGAAGTTCTGTGTTTATTGTGTCTCAGACCCTGCTTCAGGAAAGTACTTAAGCACATGCTTATCTTTAAGTATGTGCTTAATTCCAATTGTTTTCATTGGGTTTTAAATACGTGCTTAAAGGTGTGCACATGCGTAAGTGCTTTCCTGAATTGAGGCCTCAGTGACTCCAAAACAGACGTTCTCAGTTTGCACGTAACAAAAATGGTTTCCTAACTGCTGGCCCTGCAAACTCCAGCTGGGCCCCTTCTGATTCTCACATCAACAACAACAAAGATCCCGTCATCAGAATGTTAACAATTCCATAGATGATGCCCAAGAATCCAGCTCATTCTCCCATTGGCTCTTCAGCACTAACAGGTGTCGGTAACGGTAAAGATTTGTTTTAGTCACTACAGTTAGCAGATATGTTTCTAAGTATTCATAGGGAGCTGCTCTGCTAATAATAATGTTCTGGTTTTACACAGCCAGGGTTCAGAATAAAGCTACACTTTAAAGACCCTGCAAACCCAGTTACTCAGTTACTTCATTGTAATAGGCATTCAGATACTAGAGTGGTGTGGGACATATAAGTTCCTAGATAGATAAAGTATCAGAGTGGTAGCCGTGTTAGTCTGGATCTTTAAAAAGCGACAAAGAGTCCTGTGGCACCTTATAGACTAACAGACGTATTGGAGCATAAACTTTCGTGGGTGAATACCCACTTCGTCAGACGCATGTAGTGGAAATTTCCAGAGGCAGGTATAAATATGCAGGCAAGAATCAGTCTAGAGATATCGAGGTTAGTTCAATCAGGGAGGGTGAGGCCCTCTTCTAGCAGTTGAGGTGTGAACACCAAGGGAGGAGAAACTGCTTTTGTAGTTGGCTAGCCATTCACAGTCTTTGTTTAATCCTGAGCTGATGGTGTCAAATTTGCAAATGAACTGGAGCTCAGCAGTTTCTCTTTGAAGTCTGGTCCTGAAGTTTTTTTGCTGCAGGGTGGCTACCTTTACATCTGCTATGGTGTGTCCAGGGAGGTTGAAGTGTGGAGCACAAACCAATGAGGTTAAATTTAAACTCAGGAAAATGAGAGGTGTCAGAAAAGTCATTCTCAAAATTCCCTAGAGTAGGATCAGGAGGATGGGCGGGTGGATGTAGTCCACTATGTTACAATGCCCTCATTGCCCCTGGGCATTATGCCATCTGCCCTCCAGTTTCTCCTCAAGACATACCATGCAGTATCCAGCAACCATGCCTCCTTATTGTGAATATTTCTCCATTTCCTGCCTGGCCAGAGTTTCAAAGGCTCAGCTCTCAATGGGTCAACCTCTTTTGAAAATCTGGTCACTGATTTTGGTGCCTAAATGGGATCTGAGCTCTTCTGAAAAGATGGCCTTACTTACAAAGCAAAACAGCAGTGTTTCATCTTTCTGTTTTCAGGACAGCGGATCCATAGTTTTTTCCCCTTTGTAAGAGATATTTTCTAAGTGCCCTAAAGCTGCAGCTGATTTTGAGGAACCACAGTTCGGCAGCCTTAAACATCACCCCGTAGCAGTAGATGATGTTGGCTATGTTTTCTCCTTTTGGTCACAAAGCAAAAATGCTGAACTGATTTGAAACAGATGCATCTCTTTATTTGTGTAAACATATCATATAACAAGCAAAATTCCAGAGGAAGAAGGATGGTCTTCTAGTGAAGGCAACGAACTAGGAGTCAGGACTCCTGGGTACTTTCCCCAGCTGTGCCATGGACTCCATGTGGATGAGACTTAAGTGGTGCCTGGCTCTTGTGCTGGTTCTCTTCCGAGCGGTGAATTTCACCCTGTGTGACTTAGGGCAACTCAGTCTTTCTGTGTCAATTTCCCTGTTTGTAAGTAGGGTAAATAATACTGACCAGCCAGTGATATTGAGGATTCATTCATGTTTGTAAATCACTCGGAGATCTGCTGCTCTGGATGAGTAAAGTATCATTAGACCCCAAGGAGGGATAACTCCGTGGTTTGAGCATTGATCTCCTAAACCCAGGGTTGTGAGCTCAATCCTTGAGGGGGCCATTTAGGGATCTGGGGCAAAAATCTGTCTGGGGATTGGTCCTGCTTTGAGCAGGGGGCTGGACTAGATGACCTCCTGAGGTCCCTTGAAATTCTATGATTCTATTCATATTAGCGGTGGCAGAGGGTTCTAAGACCCAGTAATCATCCCCTAACGAACACACACACAGTAGGGATACAAAGCTTCTTCATCAACCAGATCATTATGCCACTGCAGAAAGTATGTATAGTCTGAAAAGATATTGTAAAAGGCCCTGATGGTGCAGTTGGATCCGTGCCGAAGGGCCTCTGTCCCCACACAGAGCTCCAATGACTTCAATCCGATCCACCCCTGTGGACGTGTTTAAAGAGGCCAGGGCCTAAAATACTACCCGCTTTTGTTAAAAGTACCCGCTTTTGTTTTTACTTTCAATACTGGGTTCAGTTGTTTACATTCCTTTGGACTATAAGGCGTACTTGCTGAACTGCCAAGACAGCGAAAACAGGGATTTAAGCCTTTTAAATCTTGTTTATTAATTATATTAAATACAAACAGTTTAAAAGCATGGGCTTTCAACAAAGACTGAGCAGCACAGATATATTAAAATATTTTTGTTCTAAAATGTAATTATTGAGGTTTTTAGATTTAAGCATTTTATAAGCAAACCTGTATAATAATTATAATATCACCTAACTCTACTATAGCACTTTGGGATGTGTGTTCATTAGTAGTACATACACACACAAAGCTGGGGTATATTGGCTCTCTGCATGGCTACATCTATCTTTAGTGTGTTATTGCTCACATGAAGGGCCTGGTTCTGATCGCACACAGTTTTTACAATAATGTAACTCCATTGCCCTCAGTAGATTTACTCTTGATTTACACCAGATCAGAATCAGGCCCAGAACCTGCAGTTTAAAAACAATGGTGACAGTCAAGGCTGTGAAACAAACCTGCTCCAGTCTGAGAGCAATTCAACATTTCTCTGCTAGAGTTAGTAGAATTAAACAAGAGGATGGAAAGAATTTGAAAACTGGGCTATGATCAAAGGAAATCAGAACCATCATACCCGTGTAGCATTTTCACAGCTGGCAAAACCAAATGCTTCAGAGAAAGGTACAAGAACCCCACTCATCTCTCACTCACACCCACACCCACTCACACACCCACACAGCCACAACTTTCCACTAGGTCTAGGGCCCAGAATGCTTTGTGTCCAGTTTGTGTCATCTGTCTGTTTTGATCATAAGGAACTTAAAGCAGGGACAGTGGGCAGGAGGGATAGCTCAGCAGTTTGAGCATTGGCCTGCTAAACCCAGCGTTGTGAGTTCAGTCCTTGAGGGGGCCATTTAGGGAACTGGGGTAAAAAACTGTCTGGGGATTGGTCCTACTTTGAGGAGTGGGTTGGACTAGATGACCCCCTGATATTCTATGTCTTCTATTGGCTCTTACAGAGGAGCGTTTCTCAATCTTTTCATGTTGACAATGCCTTACTCTGAGTCAATTTTTGGACCAGCTTATGTTTACTAAAAAGAACAATGAGTTAGAGTTGGTATGGCAACCCCCATTTTTTCATGTTCTCTGTATATATATATCTATCTTCCTACTGTATTTTCCACTGCATGCATCTGATGAAGTGGGCTTTAGCCCAGGAAAGCTTATGCTCAAATAAATGTGTTAGTCTCTAAGGTGTCACAAGTACTCCTTGTTCTTTTTGCTGATACAGACTAACACGGCTACCACTCTGAAGCTTATGTTTACTGTAAAAGTAAGAGTAAAAAACTGTATCCATGCTAACAATTAGCCTGTGTAACTTATTTGTGAGTGTGATTTGAAAGGTTGACAGAGAATACTTGACCTTGAAGGGTAAGTGTTTGCAGGGAATGAGGGAAGTCAGATTTTCTTTTGCTTTAGAGAAATAAAATTTGCAACACCTCATGACCCCCCCCCCCCCCATTACCTATTCTAACCCTCTCTGGAGGTTGTGACCCATGGATTGAGAAACACTGTTGTAGGCATTTAACAAATAATACAGCAAACGTTCTACTGGTGAACATGCCCATTTCATAAATATTTGACGTAGGCCCCCACGTCAGGAATGTATTGAAGTATGTACTTAAGTCCATCCCTGTTCGGCAGAACACTCAGCTGGAAGCAAAACACTTGCTTAAGTGCAGTGAACAAAAGCATGTGTGAAGCACATGCTTAATTAAGTTCTTTTCTGAATAGGGTTGTGCAGCTGAGTTGTTGACATAGTCCTAATTATCTTCAAAGCATTAGATTGCCATTAACTATGTCTCCCAGCAACTCTGGGCAGGAGGGGAGTATAATTATTCCTATTGTACAGATGGAGACAGTGGTTTTAAGTGACATGGCCGAGGTGTCATGGCAACTGGCTGAGCTGGGAAGAGAACTCAGGAGCTCCATACTTGTGTTCTGACCACCAGAGCACACTTCAGGCTCCTAGCAAGTTCTCAGGACAGCCTCTAGCATTGTAAAGTTTGGGCATCTCTGCAACAGAGCAAACCTAAAGGCCAGGTCAGATATATTGCACCCAGTAGAGGGCAGCAAGGAGTACATGCGCACGCACACACCGCGCTAGCCAGAGACATTTTTCGAGTTAACCAGCAATATTTAAAATATTGTGGTGTGATCTTTAGCGTTATAAATTTTCCCCTCTCGGCTTGTATTTTTTTTCATTTCAGAAAGATGCAGCACACCAAAGGAGGTCAACAATGCAGATGTTACGGTCGGCAATAATAATCTGTTGAATGCCAGCCTCCGGTACACATGCAAAGATGGTTACAAAAGGAAAGCTGGGACATCCAGTCTCATTGTGTGTGTAATGGACGAAGTCACCAAAACACTCCGTTGGACCGAGCCAAATCTACATTGTATTAGTAAGTACCTGCTGTCAGTGTGGTATGCTGCTGCTGTGCTTAATGCTGTGACTAAATGTAAGGAATGCAATGTCAGAAAATTATGTGCAGGAGGGTAGACAGAAGTGACTATCAGTTAGAGGACAACGATCATTCTATAATTGTGCTGCACTGGGATGATACTGAGTCCAATTGATCCCTGGGTGGATTTAGATGTGGCTATGCCCACTTACACCAAGGATGCATATGGTCCATTGTGTTCAGCAAAATATGAACTAAGGGCCAAATTCTGCAACATTGACACTGAGTAGCACCCACTCATGCAAATAGTCCCATTGATCTCAACGCTCAGGGGAGTAAGCACTCAACCCGCGCAGGATCTGCAGAACCTGGCCCTCTGCAAGTAGGTGAGAGGGATGCCTATGCAGTGTAAAGTGGTCTCAAATGTTTGTGCTTGGGACACAAGGAGAGATCCAGCGCAGGTTTAGGATTTGCCGTGGAAATCAAAGCACTGGCCAGTCTGATGTGGTGTCATGACTCTGGCAGCGGCCGGCATGTGGATGTCTGAAAGGCAAAAAACCCCTCCAGTAATGCGCCTAGACAGTTACACCGTGTTGTGGGGAAACCACTGCTGGTTTGTGAGGCACCTGAAAAATTGGACTCCATCTGAGAGGCTGTGGCATCCCTATTCTGCACCTCTCCACACAGTCGCCGCGTGCCTGATTCCCCCAAGTTCCTCAACACTCATGTGAGGCCCACCGGAGATAATTGGAGTCTTTCCATTGACTTAATGGAGCCCCACACTGCAAAGAAAGGTATCAGTGTGTTACATGCTGCTCTCAAGCCTGAATGGCAGAACATTACCAGCTGCCTACTAGCTATCTTCGATTTTTAGGTAGAGATACGGGGTTGAGGAGTTCTACCTTGCTAGGGCAAAGATAATTCCGGTTGTTGTGTTGGAGCGGTGTGATCTAGTGAATAAAGCAGGGAATGGCGTCAGGACTTCAGGGTTCTACGTTAACCGTCGCCTTGGGCAAGTCCCTTGCTTCCTCTCTGTCTCACTTTCCCTAGTTGCTGCTAATAATTCCCTACCTGAGGCTTCATTTAGTCTATTTGTAAAAGTGCTTTGAGCTTTGTGGGCAAGGGGCACCATGGAAGGGCAAGGTATTGTCACTCCTTACAACCATATCACTGCGTTTTCTTTCACCAGGGGACCCTGCTCTACCTCCTTTAACTTCCAGCCCCAAACAGACAACATCAGCACCTAGGACAGAGGCGACTAGTCTTGTCAGCAAAGGTAAGCTCCCTTTACTAAAGAGAATCCAAGCTTTTCTTTTCATTTCGTTTTTGGATGGTGGGGGGAGAGACTGAAATTCAGGCGTTGATTTTTCAATTAGATACAGTGGACCAGATCCTGAGCTGCTGTAAATCAGTGTGGCTCCACTGAAATCAGCCACTCCAGGCTGATTTACACCAGCGGAGGATCTGGTTCACTATTCCTCCTCCTTCCCTGTCCTTGATGGTTGTGGCTGCAGTGGTACTTAAACATACCTAAGCCATCATTGCCAAAGGCAGGTGTTTAAAGTTAGGCACCTAAATCCTTCGTGTTAGTGGCCTGATTTGCCAAGATGCTGAGCAACCTCATCTCCCATGGGCTGAATCGAAAACCAGGCCATTTTTCACAGTGCCTCGATATGGGTTTCAGCGGCTAATTCAAGCACCCGTGTTTGAAAAATCTGGCTGCAGTGCCTGACTCTGATCTCTATCATCTCATCCTCCTCCGCCCTTCTCTGTTGTTTACTATACTCCTTTGTAGTGCCTCATTTTAAGTCAGATTGTCAGCTTTCAGGGTAGGGACTGTCTCGCACGATGCGTTTATTCCACACCTAGCACCATGGGGCTTGACCCTGACTGGGAGCTCCACTACTAGAACCTATGACAACAACAATATAAAATAATCTATTAAAAAGTTAAATATATAGTTGACTATATTATAAAATAATATGTTATTGTCATTACACCTCTTCACCTTGTAACCCAAAGACAAGAGTGCTCAAATGAGATATCCACCCAGGGAAGAATTACTCTGGGTAAGAGACATTCACATGTTTAGTTTTTAAGGTCTCAATTCAGGATGGTCCTTAAGCATATGCTTGTGAGCAATCCCATTGATTTCAAAGTTAGGCAGCTGCTTATACACCTGCTTGAATCGGGACGTAAATAACTAAAATAAAAACAACAGTTCATTTGTCTTTCAAATGTGCCTAAGAATGTATTTAACCACTTGCTAGAATCAAAGACTTTTACACCATCTAAACCACCAGTAACCAGAGTAACTGCAGAGATTACCACAGTCCCAGTCATGGCCTCCACACCATCCTATGAAAGGGAGACCACTTCACCACTAGCAGGCCCCGTCTCACAGCTCAGGACTGACAAGCCTTCACGGGAAACACTTGCAACAGCAACAACTGAGATCAGGTCATCAAAGGGGCCTGCTTGCGTGACCACGGAAGACACAACACAACGGCGCACCACAGCCACGCAGGACACACACACGTCCCAGCTCTGGACGGATGAGCCATTGTTGGAAACAGTTACAACAGAAGGAGATTGGTCGACAGCAGTGCCAGCCAGTGTGACCATAGGAGACTCAACACAGCTTCTCACAGCAGTCACCCATAACACTAAAGGTTTGTCACCAACCAGTCCCTAGTATTCTAACTGCATGGACCAAACTAACCTGCTAACGACGCTACCTGCTGGGCACCCTGCTTAATCACTTCAGTATCACCTAGTACATCAGAATATTCATAGGGACTGCATGCACCTGCTGCCTTGCCCACACACACACGGCGCCAGTTTAACTCAGGTTTTGTCTACACACAGAAGTTGAGCTGGTTTAACTTAAATTGGTTTAAAAATACAATTGAGTTAAACTGATACAAACCCCAGTGTGGACACACTAATCTCAGTTTAAATCTTGTTTATATCAGCATAGCCAGCACCTGTAATTAAGATGTAAATAAAAGCATCCTATTCCAATAAATTAAATTCAGTAAAAATACCAATTTACAGTACACTGAAATCATATACTCTTCATTGGAACTAAGTGTCCACACACAGATCTGCACTGAAATAACTAAAGCTATGAATTAAAACCAGTTAAGTTATTTTGGTTGCAGTTTGCATATAAACAAACCCTTACAGGTGCAGTCTAAACTGAATTAAGCCCATTTTAAAATCAATGTAAATGTCCACACACAAAGTTGTACCAGTTTAACTAAATTGGTTGAAAAGCCCTCCCTGTCATGCTGATCAGTATTGTCTCATTGTTCCCTATTGCCCTTGTCTTGTACTTAAATTTTAAACTTGCTGGGTAGGGAACCGTCTTTTGGGTCTGTGTTTTTATAGCACAATGAGGTCTATCAGTGAGCCACAACTGGTGTCCCTTGGCTCTGCCCCAATAGAAATAATAATACTCAAACCAATGCAAGTTTACGTCATTCTTATTTCGGTGTAAGAATGTCTTATTTCAATTTGTTTAATCGGTTAAAAAGAAAATTGGATTATGCTAAAGTGAAATAAGCCACTCAGTCCACAATAAGAATAGCATCACTGGGTTTTGCACTGGGTTAAATAAGCTGATGCAACTTCTGTATGCAGACAGCTCTGTTCCATCCACTTCTTCCTTGTTGGGATTGATACAGCCACTAAAGAAATCATGAGTGCTCCATTATATCAGGGAGGTAACTGTGCTTCCACTAACCAGGCAAAGGAGGAAACCAAGCCCAGCTCACTTCCTTTCTTACTGTTGCTTCTGTAATACCAATACAAAACTAAATGCAAAGCACTCATGCAAACGTTCATATGAAACCTGGGTACATGGCAGCTGCATTTCAAACTTGGGTGCATACATGAAGCCTCCTTTCAGAGTGGCTGGACCTCTTGTAGGTCCCATTTGTTTTTATGGGAACATCTCTGACAATCAGGCCATTAATTTAGGTACCTGAATATGGATCTAGATCAGGGGTGGGCAAACTTTTTGGCCCGAGGGCCACATCTGGGTGGGAAAATTGTATACGGGGCCATGAATGTAGGGCTGGGGGTGCAATGTGCGGGAGGGGGCTCAGGGCAGAGGGTGCGGAGTGCAGGAGGGGTGCGGCGGGGGCTCAAGGCAGGGGATTGGGGTGCAGGACAGGGGTGACAGGAGGCTCAGGGCAGAGGGTTGGGGTGCAGGAGGGGTGTAGCAGGGGGTTGGGGTTCAGGGAAGGGGGTTGGTGTGCAGGAAGGGGTTTGGGGTGTGGGCTCCAACCTGGCGCCGCTTACCTGGAGAGGCTCTGGAGTGGCAGTGGTGCGCAGCGGGGCTAAGGCAGGCTCCCTGTCTGCCCTGGCCCCGCGCCACTCCCAGAAGTGGCCAGCATGTCCGGCAGTGGCTCCTGGGGGTGGGGTGGGACGGGCGGCTCCGCTGAGCGCTGCCCTCATCTGTGGGTACCATCCCTGAAGCTCCCATTGGCTGCAGTTCCCTGTTCCTGGCCAATGGGAGCTGCGGGGGGCAGTGCCTGCAGGCGAGGGCAGCACTTGGAGCCCTCCACCCCTTCTGCCCCCAGGGACCACAGGGATGTGGTGCCGGCCGCTTCCGGGAGCGGTGCGGGGCCAGGGCAGGCAGGGAGCCTGCCTTAGCCCCACTGCACCACTGCAATCCCATGGGCCGGATCCAAAGCCCTGATGGGCCGGATCCGACCCGCGGGCCGTAGTTTGCCCACCCCTGATCTAGATGCCTACCTGGAGGCACCCAAGTGTGAACAGTTTGGCCTAATTGCAGTGACCAGAAGGGGTAGATTTAATGGAAAAACCCCAGTAGGCAAAGAATGGGGAGGGCCCAATGATTTGGCCCAGTCTAGGCCTTGGAGAATGGGAGAAAAGAACAGTTAATCTGTCCTTAAATGTGTGCACCATTTCTTGCTGCTTCATTCTTCCCTCCGTTTCATTCCTCCCTTCTCGTTTCCTCTTCTAGCCTTTTAATATTTTCTTTTCTTCTTTTTCTCTCCTTTTTATTGTTTTCCCCCATCCACCCATTTTCCCCCGCTCTTCTTTCCAAGGTGCTACACGTCCGGCTTGACTTTCTGATCTCCCCATCCACCCACAGATGCGCCTACTGGGTCTCCCCAACTCCTCCCTCATGGTCTTTCACCTCCCCACCCCACTCTCTGGGTCCCAGCCCCCCACACCTTGTGGGTCTTGAAGCCTCTTCAGCCCCACTGGGTTGCTTAGACCCTTCGTTCTTTCACCCTCCTCCAGCTCTCTCAATTCACACTGTATCTCTGGGCCTCCTTACTGTCTCTCCCAATCCGTCATATAGACGAAGACAACAGCATCTCTATACCTTCTGCACTGGCCTTAGGGGTGGGGAGTTGTGAAGCGGGCCTGGAAAGGAGGAGGAAGAGGAAGAAGAGGAGCTGCCCATCCCTAGTCATGCGGTGCTCCTCCAGCCCTGTGTTCACATCACTGGGCAAGGGGCCTAGGCAGCGCACATTGACCCAGCCACCTCAGCTGAGTAGGAGTGAGGCACACTAAATCTTACCTCACAAAAGCCTGCGGAGATACCTCAGCCCCAACCCAGCTAGCTAACCTAGCACATTAATAAACTTGCCTGTTCGCCTTCATATCTGTTTGCTAATCTGCAGTGCCCCCTGTTGTTCTCGTCCTGCTCCCTCACTTCCCCAGCTCTGCCAGTTCACCTCAGTCACAATCCACAGTTCCCCTGCTACTCCACAACACTCTGCCAGTTTATCTCAGCCCTGACTTGCAACACTTGCAGCCATTCCAGCCCCGGCCCTCTCAAGCAGCCACAGCCAACCCTGCCAGACTCCGAGGTGGTCTATAAACAGACCCCGGGGACTAGGATGAAACATCAAAACAACTCCTGTCCATCTGTTACTTTGGATCAGATGTAAACTCAAGTCCAGCAGCTATGATCTAAAGACACCTGTCCATAGTGCTGACCCACTGCACTGTGGGCCTCCCCATCGCTACACCTGCTTGTTTTTTAAAGTATGTCTCTAGGTAGAGCCAGCAGGAAAAATGGGCTAAGTCCTTCTAAATCAGAAACAGCACTTCTCCTTGATATGTGTCTGAGTACTGTCAGTTTTCCTAGCTTATAAGGGAAGAATAAAAGGCAGAGAATATGGCTCTGCAAGGGGAGGCTGGATCTAGTTTTTATTCTGAAACAAAATTGAGATGTGGGAGATCCAGATATGGACCCCCTCACCACAGTATCTGAGCATCACTGAAACCAGATCTCCTGAGTCTCAGTCCAGTAGCTTCATCACAAGACTTCCCTTCCTCTCTTTCAATCTTAGTAATCCATTCATGCTAGGAATGAATTGTGTTGTGCGCAGACATATGGTGTGACTGGGATCAGACTTTAGAATCAGTATGACGATGCAGAACTATTTGGCTGACTCACCCTGACAACCCACACGTCTGGTCTCACTAGCTACACAGGAATATAAGGGATTCAGCATCTTCCCTGGTGCAAAAGAGAACTAGAGGGAAGAGAGGGAGATTCTGCAGGGAAAACCCTTAATTACCCTGTTACATGAAACACTGTAGACAGCTGCAATCCACAGGGCCCTGGGCTGGAACCCAGAGTAGAGGGTGGACCCCCGTTCCCCCCACACCCCCAATTCCCTATTTGATACAAGAGGAGGTGACCTGGACTTTGGGTCCCACCAGAGGGGAAGGTCCCTGGCCTGTCCCCTGACCCACTAGGTGGGTCAGCAGAGACTGCGAGGATTGTTCTCCTCCCTTTCCCCATGGCGGCCAGTGATGAGGTTAGCTGAGTGAATGGCAGGTTTGAGCCACTAGAAAAAGTGGCCAAACTGAGGGCTGCCGTGAATCTCTGAGGCGAGCAAATCCGCCAATAAGCGCAGAACCCACCAAGGCAGAGGAGGAACTTTGTCACAACTGGTGTTAGGAGTGGGATTTGGTGTGCACAGCATGGCGGAAGAAGGAGGGTGTTATTAAAAATAGGAAGAGGGGGTTTTTTGGTTTGGTTTTTTCCCCTCACCACAATGGATGACGTAGTGCGGGCACTGATACAAGCCACGGCTGCCCAGCAGGAGGCTACCCGTGTCCAGGCAGCCGCCCAACAGGAGGCAGGGCGGCTGCAGCAGGAGACCAATCGCCTGTTGATGGACCAGGCCGCTCAAGACCGTGCTGTGTTGCAGGAACTGGTAAACCAGGTGAAGGCCCTGACAGAGCTGAACCACAGCAATGATGAGATTCGGATCATACAGGCCAGCAATTGTCTGCAGAAAATGACGCGGGAGGATGATGTAGAGGCATACCTCCTGGCCTTTGAGAGGACAGCCCTACAGGAGGCTTGGCCTCGAGATCAGTGGTCTTGCATCCTCGCTCCATTCCTGTGTGGGGAGGCCTAGAAGGCCTACTATGATCTGTCTGAAGAGGCTGCGGCAGACTACCCCCAGCTGAAAGTAGAGATCCTGGCCAGATCTGGGGTAACGACTGCAGTGCGGGCCCAGCGATATCATGAGTGGAGGTACCAGGAAGACAAAACCCCGCACTCCCAATTATATGACCTCATCCATCTTGCACGAAAGTGGTTACGAACTGAGTCCCGGAGTCTGGAAGAGATATTAGAGGTTCTGGTCATCGACCGATACATGAGGGGACTACCGCCAGACCTTCGCGCCTAGGTACGCCAGAACGAACCCTCCACCTGCGACGAGGTTGTCGCACTGGTAGAGAGGCGAAGGACGGCAAGGGAACTGACCCGACCACTTAAGGAAGAGGCACCCCGGGTTAAACTAGCAGCACCAAGCCCCAGAGCTCAGGCGACTGGGCCCCCAGGAGGGCCCAGGTGGAAAAAGAGAGAGGCTGAAGGCCCATCAGAGGCCACAAAGAGTCGGAGCACTGAGGGGGAAGAGGATCGTGATGTTAGACTGCCCAAACCGAGAGACGGGGGAACGCCTAGGGCCCTATACAGATGTTACTCCTGCGGGGAGTGGGGACACGTAGCTGCACAGTGTCCCAATGCCGAGGAGCCTATGCAGTGTAACCTGGGGAACTGGGCAGACCCATGCTCCCTAATCCACCTTGTGGGGGTCTCACTAACCCCACATATGTACACCAGACCAGTGAAACTAAATGGGGCAGAGACCACAGCACTGGTTGATTCGGGGAGTGCTATCACGCTTATCTCAGGGAAGCTCGTGAAGCATAGTCAGCTGCTGTGGGCTAAGCATACGGGGATAACATGTGTCCATGGGACAGTTATTTACTACCCCACCATCCCAGTAAAAATTGAAATCCAGGGGAACACCACTGAGGTAGCAGCAGGTGTAGTCCCTAAACTCCCATACCCGGTGCTCATAGGGGGAGACTTCCCAGGATTTGGAGACTTACTCCCAGTAGGGGGATTGGAGACAGGGGGAAACCTTGAAGTTAGTGAGGCATTCACAGTAGACTGTCAATCCCCAATCTTCTCTGAAATATCCCCAGATTTGGTCTCCATTCCCAGGCAGGGTAGAAAGACGAAAAGGGAAAGAAGGGCAGCTAAGGCCTTGGGGACCCGGATCCTGTCCCAGGGACAGAGGGTCGTCCTTGTGGGCAGGTGGACCAGGGTAGCTGGAAAGGAGGCTGCCCCAGAGGAGGAAACGCCTGAGCCTGACCCCCACCCTAATGTCTCTGAACCAGGAGAGGCAACAGAGACTGGCCCCCTAGAGCTCGGGCAGATTAGCCCCGGAAGAAAAATTTTTGGACGGGACCAAGCTGAAGACCCAAGGTATGACAACATTAGGAAGAAGGTGACAGAAATAGATGGGGTCCCAGTGGAAGGGAAAACCCAGGGACCAGGACCCTACTTCATAATTAAAAAGGATGTCTTGTACCGGGTTGCACCAGTACAGGGGCAGAAGGCACAGCAGCTTCTAGTACCTCAAAAACACCAGAACGCTGTATTAAGCCTTGCCAATAATCATCTTTTTGGGGAGGATTTGGGGGTAGAAAAGACCCTGGCACGGGTCCTACAACAGTTCTTCTGGCCCGGAGTACATGAAGTGCAGAGGTACTGTGCCTCCTGCCCAGAGTGTCAGCTGCACAGTCCCCGTCCTCACTTGAGGGCACCTTTTGTACCCCTTCCCATCATAGAGGTCCCCTTCGAGTGAATAGCCATGGACCTAGTGGGACCCCTGGAGAAGATGGCCTGGGGCCACCAATATATACTTGTCATTCTGGACTATGCTACTCACTACCCAGAAGCTCCACGGCCTCTAAAACGATAGCCAAAGAGCTGGTGGGGATCTTTGCCTGAGTGGGGCTACCAAAGGAGATATTAACAGACCAAGGAACCCCATTTATGTCGAAGCTAATGAAGGACCTCTGTACTCTTCTCCATATACATACCCTGAGAACTTCAGGCTATCATCCGCAGACTGATGGGCTGGTAGAAAGGTTTAACCGAACCCTCAAGGCTATGATAAGGAAGGTGGTAAGTCGGTACGGGAAGGATTGGGACATCCTACTACCTTACCTTATGTTTGCCATCCGGGAGGTACCTCAGGCCTCAACTGGGTTTTCCCCCTTTGAATTATTATTCAATATACCCCTGTGGCATACTAGATATCGCCAAAGAGATCTGGGAAGAGGAACCCAAGGAGGGGAGAAGTATAACTGAACATGTATTGCAGATGTGAGACCAGATTGCCCGGGTCACCTCTATTGTATGGGAACATTTGGAAAAGGCGCAGGAGGCCCAGTGAACCCATTACAATCGCCAGGCAAAAGTCTGACAATTCCAACCAGGGAATCGGGTGCTGGTGCTGGTACCCAGGGCAGAAAGCAAGCTTCTGGCCCAATGGCAGGGGCCCTTTCAGGTGGTTGAACCCATGGGGGAAGTAACCTACAAGGTGTGGCAGCCAAGACGCCGGAAACAAGAACAGATTTATCACATTAACCTCTTAAAGCCTTGGCACCAGCGAGAGGCACGTGTGGTGGCCCAAGAGACCCTGATCCAGGGAAATAACCTACATGAGCAGATCAGGATATCCCCTGATCTGACACCGAACCAGAAGAAGGAGGTAACTGAGATGATCACCCGGTACCAGGACGGGTTTTCAATCAAATCAGGCCGGACCACCGAAGCGTATCACCACATTATCATAGACCCTGGAGCAAAGGTAACTTTAAGGCCCTACCGGGTCCCAGCGGCAAAAAGGGAGGAGATCAAGGCAGAGGTAAAAAGGATGTTGGAGCTGGGAGTCATCGAAGAGTCCCACAGTCAGTGGTCAAGCCCGATTATGTTGGTGCCCAAACCCAATGGAACCACTAGGTTTTGTAATGACTTTTGCCGGCTGAACGAGATATTCAAATTCAATGCATACCCCATATCGATGAATTAGTTGACAACCTGGGCAATGCCCGATTTTTGACCACCCTTGATTTAACAAAGGGATACTGGCAGATTCCCCTTGCCAAAGATGCAAAAGAAAGAGGGTCTGTTTCAATATACTGTTCTTCCTTTTGGACTGCATGGGGCACCTGCCACCTTCCAGCGTCTTATGGACAAGCGCCTGCGGCCCCATACCAGTTATACAACTGCGTACCTGGATGATGTGATTATTCATACCCCAAACTGGGAGACCCATTTGAAAAAGGTGAAAGCGGTTCTGGACACGCTAAGACGTGCTGGCCTCACAGCCAACCCAGCCAAGTGTGCTATAGGGCTAGCCGAGGCTAAATACCTTGGTTACATTGTAGGAAGGGGCATAGTCAAGCCCCAACTGAACAAACTGGAGGTTATCCAAAATTGGCCCTGGCCGAATCGGAAAAAGTAAGTCCGGGCATTCCTGGGTGTGGTGGGATACTACCGGCGATTTATTCCTCATTTTGCCACCAGAGCGAGTCCCCTGACGGACCTGATAAAAGCCCGGGGTCCAGACATGGTGAAGTGGACAGACGCTGCAGAGAAAGCATTCATGGCTCTACGGACAGCCCTCTGCAGTAACCCCGTGCTTATAGCCCCGGACTTCAACAAAGAGTTCATTTTACAAACAGATGCACCTGAAGTAGAATTGGAAGCTGTCCTGTCACAGATGGTCGGAGACGAAGAACACCCGATCTTCTACCTCAGCAGGAAACTCCTTCCGAGAGAGCAGAAGTATGCAGTGGTTGAGAGAGAGTGCCTTGCTGTGAAATGGGCCATGGAAATACTTCGTTATTACCTACTGGGAGGACAGTTTATCCTTGTGGCAGATCATGCACCCTCCAGTGCATGCAGCGAAATAAAGAGAAGAACGCAAGGGTGACCAGATGGTTCCTATCCCTACAACCTTTCCAGTTCACCATACAACACCGGTCCGGAAGCCACCATGGCAACGCAGATGGCTTGTCGCGGGTACACTGCCTGACGTCCCAAGTTGCCCAACCCCATGGTGTTGAGCACGGGGGGGGAGGGAGGAGGGGAATATGTGACAGGGTCAGGCCAGATGGCTACAGGAGAGTGATAGAAAGTAGATACATTAGCCCCAGATTAAGCAGGTCCCTTTTCCCTGAGTAAGATAATGGGCTGTTCCAGAACAATCAGGAAGTTGCTGGAACCAATTATGGCAGGCAAGTTTATTAGGACACCTGGAGCCAATTAAGAAGCTACTTGAATGAATTAGGGCCAGCAGGCTAAACAGGGCACCTGGTTTAAAAAGGACCTCACTTCAGTTAGTGAGGTGCGTGCGAGGAGTTGGGAGCCAGAGGCACGCAAGGAGCTGAGAGTGAGTAGGCGTACGGCTGGAGGACTGAGAAGTACAAGCGTTATCAGACATGAGAAGGAAGGTCCGGTGGTGAGGACAAAGAAGGTGTTGAGAGGAGGCCATGGGGAAGTAGCCCAGGGAGTTGTAGCTGTCATGCAGCCATTACAGGAGACACTGTAGACAGCTGCAATCCACAGGGGCCTGGGCTGGAACCCGGAGTAGAGGGTGGGCCCGGGTTCCCCCCACCCCCCCAACTCCCTATTGGATACAAGAGGAGGTGACCTGGACTGTGGGTCCCTGTCCCCCAACCCACTAGGTGGGTCAGCAGAGACTGTGGGGATTGTTCTCCTCCCTTTCCCCCAGGTGGCTGGTGATGAGGTTAGCTGAGTGAACGGCAGGTTTGAGCCCCTAGCAAAAGTGGCCAAACTGAGGGCTGCCGTGAACCTCTGAGGCGAGCAAATCCACCAATAAGCGCAGGACCCACCAAGGCGGAGGAGGAACTTTGTCACAGTGTGTATGTTCCAGGCTAATCTTTAGGTCCCCCATGTTTGAGTTTAATGCTGAAGAAATTAGAAATCTAAATGATATTAAAATAAATGAAATGTGACATAAAACAAATAGGCAGCACTGGGCCATGGTTTTAAACAGGACATTACTAAATTTTCATTTAAGTATTCACTCAACCTCAGTCTGATAGAGGAAGAAAGGGAAACATTTTTGTCATTGAAAAAATATGTATATTTTCCCTTTTTTAAATAAAAGGTCAAAAAAGTTCAAAATTTGTTAAAGTTTCAAAAAATTTCATCTCACCGTACAAAACGGATCAGAAAACATCAGGGGGAACACCACAGAAATCACTGACATTTTTCCCAATTTTGAAATTCACAGATTGTTTTTGAACAGCTGTAATACTCACGGAGAAATTCTTAAAAGGGGTGCGGGGGGAAGGGAAATCTCGAATGTTCTGGGGCGATCTACGTACATAGCCTTACCAGGACTTTAAAACAACCAAAATAGAAATAGCCCCTGAAGAATTCATCCCAGGTTTTGCATGAGCCCCACTGCATGCTGGGCAAGGAGGTGAAGTGCTGTGCCCAGCGATCTGCAGTTTGGATGCATTCACAGAGGTGTAGATTGTGCCTGGTTAGCTCTGCAGTGAGGCCAGCGAGGAGCTGCATGGCTTCTGGAGCAAGTGCATTCTCTGTTGCCCTCCTGCAGAGGTGCAGCATGCTTCTCCCTCCGTGGCCAGCCAGCTCTACTATGAATAGGATTATATGATGGATTTGATGACCCAGGAAGTCCTGTATCCTACTGGTGCAGTGAGGGAGTCAGGGCCTGTCACCTCTCTGCCCCTTTCCCAACCTCCTTTGGGGTGCTAGCAGCCCAAGGCCACTAGGAGGAAGTGACTCCTGTGCTCAGGGGAGGGGAACTGCAGGAGAATGGGGTGGAAATGTTCTTGCCAGCATCTCTGTCTTCTAAGTACCTCCATAGGGGCCAGGCACAATTGGCCTTAATTTGTTCCTTAATGCAGAATCAGAAGGTGAAATCCAGCCTTAGTGTCGGGGTCAGAACTTTGTTGGAGTCACTGGAGTTGCAGCCACGGATACCGAGGCCTCATTTGGCCCGTAACCCATTAATTCAAGGCTCTCAGAAATTACACACGCCAGGCACTAATTTAAGGCCGCCGCCCTTCTTCCTCCTCTCACCCCCAGCCCATGAGTCACACGCAGGCCGTCACACACTGCAGCGCTGCATTTGGGTTTGCTTGGCTTACAATGTTGCTCTGCAGCTTTTGCAGGGGCTGGCAATGTGGGCAGGAGGGAGGTGTTGCTTACTGCTTGTGTGGAGTGGTAATCCAGCTGTAAACATACATTCTTCCATGTTCTTTTACAGTTTCCGCCCGAGTTATGCTCTCTTCTGTGGGTAAGAACTATTCCATGAAGGTTTACAGTCTATAAATCTGAGAGGATGTGGTTTGTGGTTTGGTTTGTTTCTTACACATCAGCACCCAAAGCCAGCTCAGGCTGAGATTGCATCAAATCCCTCCAGATAGGCAGCATCAGATCTGCATGGTAACTGGATGGGAGACCCCCTAGGACAGAGGTGGCCAACCTGAGCCTGAGAAGGAGCCAGAATTTACCAATGTACATTGCCAAAGAGCCACCGTAATATGTCAGCAGCTCCCCCCAGCCCCGCTCCCAGCGCCTCCCCCTCCCTCCCCGCACTTCCCAATCAGCTGTTTCCTGGCGTGCAGGAGGCTCGGGGGGAGGGGGCAGGAAGGGGTGGATTGGAGTGGGGGGTAGGGCCTGTGGCAGAGCCAGGGGTTGAGCAGTGAGCATCCCCCGGCACAGTGGAAAGTTGGCACCTGTAGCTCCAGCCCCGGACTCGGTGCCTATATAAGGAACCGCATATTAACTCCTGAAGAGCTGCATGTGGCTCCAGAGCCACAGGTTGGCCACCCCTGCCTAGGAAGAAAATCCGGTGTGCTGCAGAAAGCAGTGCTGTCAGGGTACTAGGTGGTCATCTTAGCTCCACATCATAGCTGAGCCAAGGTCCAACCAGGGTGGGAGGGGCACTATCTACTGGAAGAGTCATCTTGCAAATGAGATGTAAATTGAGGTACCAGCTCACTGGTTAATGAAATAAAGATCCCTTTGGCACTTTTCCCCCAAGAGCGAAGCCATTTACTAGAACTCAAATTTGGTCAGGACACCAGGGGTCTGAGAAGTAGATGTCACATCATTGGTCTTTATTTTAAATACAAAAGAGTTTAGTTTTTCTTTTCTTCTCTGGCAGGGTTTCCCATGTTGCTGACCGTTGTAGCTGTTGTATTATGTTGTGTCTGGAGACGGCAAGTGTAAGTATTCCAATAATGCATCATGATGCAGTACCTGTATAGCTAAGTTGCAGAAAAGAAGCAGCCTGAGATTTTTCAAAACCATGCAGGGAATTTAGACGCATAACTCCCATTAACTCGTACAAGAATTGTGAAACTGTGCATCTAAATCCCCTAGGCAGCTTTGACAATCCCAATCATCATCTGTTTCTCCAACTAACTGAGACTATAATTAAATTTTCACTGGGGACACATCGGTTAAGCTGCCGATAAGTACTGATGAGTGAAATTCCCCTTTGTGCTGATGGCTGTCCTAAGTCCTATGCAGCTCTTAAATTCTGCTTACGTCCTCAAAATAGGGTTTAACTGGAATTTAACCGGGGAACAGGCTCTGTACTGGCCCTCTACACATGGGTGAAATTCACCTTGATGCTGTTAAGACAGTTTCCAAATTGCAGGATACCTGGAACATTGGGGCCATCTCTGGTATTTTTAAATATTCTCCTATTTTATCATCAGTCTTTTATGTTTTATTATTTAAATTTTTAAAACAAAACCTACTTACAAGGAGTCCTACCACAGCATTGGCATGGTTTTTAGTAGAACACTTGGAAAGAGTTCAGAAGAGCAATAAAGAGCAATAATTATTTAAGGGGCAGTCAGTATTCATTAGTAATGAAAGGCCAAAGATCCCATTTTTAAAGAACTTTAAAACCCTGCCTCCATTTTTGTGCCTATAAATAGCTGCATCCATACTTAACTGCGGCAATAAACACTGTCACTGAGACAGCTAAGTGTCCAATTTGTGAACCCAGTCACATATGTAGGCAAGTCAACACAGGTGTAAGTGAAATGTGCCCTCAAAATTGGAGGTCACTTTTCAAAATTGAGCCCTACATCTGCTAGAGAGAGAGAAACCTGGAGCAGAGTTCTGTTATGCAAACATTAAAAGATAATTCTTGCCAACATTGGCTTAGCTGGGGTCATGGTAACCATCACTTATTTGTAGTGTGTAAACCTGACAGAGGGAAGAGAATTATTTAGGGTTGTACAAGGGGTGAAACTAAATGATATCTAGAAGGGAAGATTTAGCCAGAATAGCATCAGGAAACTCACAACAAGTTACTGAGCTACTGAAATTGTGAAATAGCCTCCAAAGAAATGTGGTAGGAGGCCTGTGGCATGAATCATTTAAAGTTAGACAAGGTAGAGCACTCACAAATATAGTATACTGAGATCAGCGCTGTCTTGAAGGGATTGTAGATGGCCTGAATAAACTGTTCAAGTAGGTTTTTTCCATCTCTAATTTCTGTGGGCTTGATTCTCATTTAGAATCATAGAATATCAGGGTGGGAAGGGAATCTCAGGAGATCATCTAGTCCAACCTCCTGCTCAAAGCAGGACCAATCCCCAACTAGCCCCCTCAAGGATTAAACTCACAACCCTGGGTTTAGCAGGCTAATGCTCAAACCACTGAGCTATCCCTGCCCCCCACCTTTACACTCAGGCTCCTTTACAACTCACAAATGTCATAACTTACACCCACTTCAAGATGCCGTTATGCTGCTGGAACTGTCACAAAGCCCTAGTGTAACGAAGAAGCCCAGAAGCACATCCTGGTATCTAATTAGTCAATAATCAAAGACTGAGACTGTCTGTGATTGATGTGTTTCCCTGTTGACATTTCACATTCCTGGTCAGCATTTTAGCCCGCAGACTGCATAGCAGATGCCTTTAGCGTGCAGTCGCCAACATTTGCTGATCCCATGAATTTTTCCTTTTGCAGCCATATGAGGCGACAATACACAATACCTGTGATAGCCATTCCCATGACCACAGAAGAGTCAGAACAAAGGGATGGAACGCCACCAGAAGACAATGGCTCAAACGGTCCAGAACAACCAAGTGAAGGGACAGAGATGATGTCATCATCTTGTGTGACATCGACTGGTTGAACAATAACACTTAGTGAAATCAGTGCATCCGTTAAACTTGAAAGGGGAAGGGATCCTTGCTGCTCACAAAGACCAACAGGCCAGTTGCATTAGGCGCTGACTTGTCAATTACCGCATGCCGGCTACTCAACTTGAGATTGGAAATACAGCCTCATTTCTAAGCTGTGGCAAGTGGGCAGAAGATCTGATTTCCTGGCCCACCATCGTTTCAAAGAGAGGATAGGAATGGTCTCATAAACCTTACTACATCCCTGCTCTGTTCTTTGAGCTGAACATCCTGTACCCATCAGAGAGTGTCTAGATAACTTGGACATATCTTTTAATTCTTATTTTAATGAATGGTTGCTTTCAAAAGAGAAATCACACAGACGTTTAAATGCCCAAGGAGAACTGTCCACGTGGAAAGTTCTGAAAAAACGTCAGGTGGCCTCTTATATGCAGTGTAAAGACAACGCCAGAGAAGAAGCGGTTGGTGATCTGACAGTGAAGAACACAGCTTAGGACCACCTAGGACCCATACAGAGAGAACATAAAGGTGAGCTGCAAAACCTCTTTTGGATATACTTAATTCATCAAGAAACAAACATTGGGCCTCATTTTCAGATGCCCAGAACGCCTGCAACTTCCATTGATGTCATTTGGAGTTGTGGGCGGTCAGAACTTCTGAAAATCAGACCTAATGGGATTTTATTTAAGTGAGTGCTGCTGCATCTACTTGGATTTTTAAAAAGTAGTTTCATTTTTACATTTAAAATAAGGATTTAAAAAAAAATCTCCTAAAATAAATTGAAATCAGTTTGAGCAAGCTTAGAAGTTCGCCCAGATGCTTCCTGACAGTGGTAGGTCCATTCATCTGTGGAATAGCGTTCCAATGAAAGTATTGGAATCCCCACTGTTCAGTCATTTGAAACTAGACTGCACAAGGCATTAGGAGCAACCTAGCCCTGCCAAACAGAGATGAACTAGGTGACCTTATCTCTAAATGGAACAGAAGAAAGATCCAGAGAAGGGAAACAAAAAATTAATGGAAGCATAGAGAGGGGAGGAAGCTGCCTTCCTACATAGAGAGAGGAGGACGAGCCCTTAGTCTAGAAAGTGGCAGAATAAGAAGGGATATGATGGAGGTATTTAAAACAACAGAGAAGGTCAGTCAAGCACTTAGGCCCTTTCATATACATCCAAAACAAGAGGGAACTTGATGAAATTAAAAGGCACAAGTTTAAAACAGATGGAAGGATATAACCTTTGTTGTCATACATGATTTGGGTGTATCTTAGGTACTTATTTGCCCGCCATCTGTAGTATCTGAGCACCTCACAATCTTTAATATATATAGTTCTCCCAACCCATCTGTGGGGTAAGGCTGTGCTAATTATCCCCATCTTACAGAAGGGGAACTGAGTCACCAAGAGACTAAGTGACTTGCCCAAGATCACATAAGAAGTCTGTGGCAGAGTCAGGAATTGACCTGGCTCAGATGAGTGCCCTAATCACTAGACCATCCTTACCCGCTGAGTTCCTGTGTTGCTCTTGCAGGATAGTGAAGAAAAATGCATAGTAAGAACTGGAAAAAGAATTAGAGCTGTCTCTCCTTATACATATCACCTGCAGGTACTCTAGACAGGATGACCATGATATGGGATAGCCATCCTCATGTTTCAGGGCCATAAACTGATCGCTGGTTGCAGTCAGAAGGAAGTTCCTCTCTTACCCTGTAGCACAGTAGCGCAGAGTTAGGTACATTATGGTGGGCATACACTTTCCCTTTGTAGTGCCAAGAGTTCGGACCTGTCTCGGACAGTGGCCAAGTCTGATGGACCTTGGTCTGTCGCACCATAGCAGGACTCGTGTTCCTTTATCTTTCACTCAGTATGTATTTCACCTCTGTAACCTACAGCAAACAATAAAGCTGGTGGCAAAAGCTTCCAGAGTATGGAACAAGCTGAGTTGCACCGTCCCCAGGCAGGATTATTCAGGGGAACAAACAGGAAACAATCAGGTAGCTGAGAAATATAATCTGTAACCTCTTGCCAAAGCACAGTGATGCATGCAGAGGAGCAGTACACTGGTAGCCCTCTGTATCCAATATTACTGAGGGCACCGACCCAGCTTATTTCGTACCACTGATATCGGGGGAACATGCCTATCATATAACAAAATCTTGGAGTCTTCTAGATACAGAGACTCTGTGACTCGTTTCTTTTCCATGTCTCGAGTCTCATTTTGAAGAGGGCCCAAAACCAGCCTCTGTTATTGTGGGTACCGTCAGTTGGTTAGGTAGCTGAGTGCAACCAGTTTGCCTGCAAAATTAGAGGCCACTGATCAAAATCAGGCCCCAGTTTGCAGCTCCAGGTATTGGAGCAGTTCTTATTCTGAAACACGATTTGGACAGTGCTGTAGGACGGGGTGGGCAAACTATGGCCCGCAGGCTGAATCCGGCCTGTCAGGGCTGTGGATCTGGCCCGCGGGATTGCCACCCGCTGGAAGCGGCCGGCAGCACATCCCTGCGGCTCCTGGTGGGGGGCAGAGGGCTCCATGCGCTGCCCTCGCCTCCAAGCACCACCCCCCGCAGCTCCCATTGGCCGGGAACAGGGAACTGCGGCCAATGGGAGCTTCAGGGGAGGTACCCGCAGGGGAGGGCAGCACGCAGAGCCCTCTGCCCCGCCCCTTCAGGGACCGCAGGGACATGGTGCTGGCCGCTTCCAGGAGCGGCGCGGGGCCAGGGCAGGCAGGGAACCTGTCTTAGCCCCACTGCGTGCCACTGACACCCCAGAGCCACTCAAGGTAAGCGGCGCTGGGCCAGAGCCTTCACCCCAAACCCCTCCTGCACCCCACACCCCAATCCCCTGCCACATCCCTCCCGCACCCAACCCCCCTGCCCTGAGCCCCCTTGTACACCCTGCACCCCAACCCCCTGCCCTGAGCCCCCTTGTACACCCTGCACCCCAACCCCCTGCCCTGAGCCCCCTTGTAATCCTTCACCCATCCTGTGCCCCAACCCCCTGCCCTGAGCCCCCTTGTAATCCTTCACCCATCCTGTGCCCCAACTCCCTGCCCTGAGCCCCCTTGTAACTCCGCACCCATCCTGCGCCCCAACCCCCTGCCCTGAGCCCCCTTGTAACCCCACACCCATCCTGCACCCCAACCCCCTGCCCTGAGCCCCCTTGTAATCCCTCACCCATCCTGTGCCCCAGCCCCCTGCCCTGAGCCCCCTTGTAACCCCTCACCCATCCTGTGCCCCAACCCCCTTCCCTGAGCCCCCTTGTAACCCCACACCCATCCTGCACCCCAACCCCCTGCCCTGAGCCCCCTGGTAACCCCTCACCCATCCTGTGCCCCAGCCCCTTGCCCTGAGCCCCCTTGTAACCCCTCACCCATCCTGCGCCCCAACCCCCTGCCCTGAGCCCCCTTGTACACCCCGCACCCATCCTGCACCCCAACTCCCTTGCCCTGAGCCCCTTCCTGCACATCGGACCCCCTCCCACATCCCACACTCCCTCCCGCACCCCAACCCCCTGCCCCGGCCCTACATTCATGGCCCTGCATGCAATTTCCCCACCCAGATGTGGCCCTCAGGCCAAAAAGTTTGCCCACCGCTGCTGTAGGGCGTACCAAGGCTGAGCACTGAGTCCCAAACGTGTCATGTAAAGTGAGGTGGGGTGTGCTGCGGGGAAAGACGGATAGAGAGGGCCAGGAGACCTGCAGCCTGGTGAGTCAGACAGTCAGGGGAGGAGACAAGAAGTCTGTGGAGTACGCACTGCTCTGTCCGTGAAACAACCACACCCCATCTCTACTCTGACCCGCCAAATGCCTTTGACAAGCACGTCCAATGTTATCGCCTCCAGCTGCCCAAACCTTCATGCATCTCACCCCACAGCAATCCCCACCTGACTCTGGAGCTGCCCCACAACAAGATTACACCAGACATTTTGTTCCCTGCATGTGTCAATGTGTATGGACCTAAATCATTCATTAAAGCAACATTTTAACTTCGTCCAGCAGTGACTGAATACACACCCTACAATCTTTCCTCCCCTCAGTTCCATGACCTGTTACCCATTCTCTTCCAGACAGCATTTACCTACGAAGCCATCAAGTGAAGAACACAGCTTATTTTCCTGCTACTACCAGCAAAATCCTGAGTAAAGAGCAAGTCTGAGAATCAGAAAACTCACGTCTAACTATTTTGGGGTCAGCCATGATGGTTTGCTCAGGAATCTTTCAGAGACACGTTAGAATCTGATCCCAGGTGCATCCAGAAGACAAGAGACAGATGTCCTTTGGACCACACCACCACCAGCATAGCACTTCTACAGATGTTACCAGACAATGGCCATTGTAATGGAAATATTTTACATTGCCGTTTTCCCTCCCAGGGAGGGCATGTACCTATATTCTGGGGGGCTCCTTCTCAAATAGCCCCCCTACTCCACCTTGGACCAATCCTCAGCCAATCCCTCATGCTGTACAATACATTAACACATGGCTTTGCACCACTGAATCTAATAAATATTTTTATAGACAGTCACTGCCACTTTGTACCTTTAGTAAGACTAGCCGGCGTACGGGCTGGGGAGTTGGTAAATAGTGGTATAGTCAAATGGGGGAGAAGGCTCAGAAGCACATGTTTGGGGTTAGTCAGTGCACAGAGCCGAGTCCCTGGGTCCCTTTATGCCATGCACACTCGCAGATAGAGAAATTATTAATCCGGCTGAAGGAAGACAGTCTCCAGGAATAGCTAAAATCAATAGAGTCCCAATACACCAGCCTACATCTGCACCCATGTAACTTCCTCCCCATCCACCCTCATCACATTGGCACTGTCTAGTTCAGAGACATTTGCACCAGCGTATCTATAGCGATGTAGTTACACTAGCACAAGCCCCTGATGTGCTGCACCAACGTAAAGCAAGATTTAGACTGACACATTGCTGGGGTAAGCTCTGCTTTACAGTCTGCAGTGTGTCTTCACTAGAGGTTTGCACTGGTGTAACTCCAGATGTATCGATGCCAGCACTGATTTCTCTAGAGCAGGCAGGGCCATAGGTCACCTGGAAGTGCTGCTGACTGTTCCAATTCTCCCCAAACTGCACAATGTTCAACAGCATTTAAAAAAAAAAATAGAATCATAGAATGTCAGGGTTGGAAGGGACCTCAGGAGGTCATCTAGTCCAACCCCTGCTCAAAGCAGGATCAAGGAAATGGTAGCGTGGGAGTCAGGACTCGGGGCCCATGTCATCGGAGAGCAGCCTCCAGTGAAGGCCTGTCTACAGGAGCGTCTGCGCCCTGCTTACTTCTTCATGTTGGATAAAGAGGCCATGAAAGGTTGTCTATCCCCCCCCCCCCCTTTGCTTCTTTCTTTAAACTTAGAGATGCCAACGCTGGTGTTTTCTGATTTTGCTGGGGGGTGTCTCAGGGTACATATGGTGTTAGCTCTCCCAACCACTGAGTTTTTAACATAGACAGCTTTTCTCCAAAATCTTACTCAAGCATTGCATTGCAGTCAAGTAGAACTACAGAACAACCCTAAGACCGTTAAACACTCTGAATAACAATCCCCTCCCCTCTCAATGGCTCAGTTTTCACTCTTGGTTCTTGGGCTGTCACCATTTCACTAGAGCTCCACTAGTCTTCCAGCCTAGACAGGGCTTGAATGTATTAAGTCAGCGGTTCTCGAACGTCGCTGCACTGCAACCCTCTTCTGATAACAAAAATTACTACCTGACCAGCCTGGGGCAGTGGAGCTGGGGCTTCGGCTTCAGCCCCAGGACCCAGCAAGTCTAACGCTGACCTTGGCAACCCCATTAAAATGGGATCATGACCCACCGTTTGAGAACCGCTGTACTAAGTAAATGGCAATTTTTGGGTGGGAGGAGGAGAAATGAACAAAAGAAAAATTTCAACCCTCATTTATACACCATAAAGTAGCACAATAGGGACAATCTTGGGGTGTTTTTTTTTTTTAACCCTTTATCCAGTAGGCTAGGTGGGAATGACTTGAGAACTGAAGAGATTCCAAAGTGGGTTGGGGCGGGGGAAGGGGACTGTAATTCTGCGATAATTTTGCTGTATGAATATTTTTGAGCTTCGATACAGTACCAAGGCCATAAATGCCCTACAAATACAATACCACAGATTATTATTATTCATTTGTATTGCTGTAGTACCTAGGAGCTCCAGTCATGGACCAGGGTCCTATTGTGCGAGGTACTATATGAACACACAGAGGTACCGGCCACAAGCCATGTCTGTCCTATAGGACTGTTTTAAGGACAGTTATTAATCACCAGTGCTAGGGGGTTAGAGCGCATTGCCTATAAACCACAGCAAGGCCATTTTGGCTTAGTTTTAAGATTGAATTAATTATTCTAACTAGAAACGGGTTCACGGTTGCAAAGCATTCCCAGCGTTGGGCTCTGGAGTTTGGGTTCGGGCCCATCTGTAATTGAAGACACCCCCCCTGTGTCTCTTTCCATATGTCTACACTACATTTGGGAGTGAGCCCCACCCAGCCTGGGTTCACGAATGGCTCATGCTAGCGTGTGGACATTGCAACTCAGGCTGAAGCTCGAACTCTCAAGTCCCATCCCTCCCCACCCCGGCTGGAGACCTGAGCTCCAGACCAAGTCACAAGACCTGCACAGCTCTTTTTAGCACGCTAGCGCAAGTCCCATTAGCACTAGTCTTTGAACCCGGGCTGAGAGGTTCACTCCAAGCTGCACTGTAGACATACCCTAAGGGGGTTGATCCTACAAAGTGCCAAGAGCCTCACGAAGCACCGTAGGTACTCAGCACCTCGCAGGACAGAGCCCCTTGTGGGATTGGAACCTAAACCAGCTAGACCAGGGGTGGGCAAACTTTTTGGCCCGAGGGCCACATCGGGGTTGCAAAACTGTATGGAGGGCTGGGTAGGGAAGGCTGTGCCTCCCCAAACAGCCTGGTCCCTGCCTCCTATCTGCCCCCCCCTTCCCACCCTCTGACTGCCCCCCTCAGAACCCCCGACCCATCCAACCCCCCTGCTCTGTGTCCATTGACTGCCCCCTTCCGGGACCCCTGCCCCCTATCCAACCCCCCTGCTCCGTGTCCACTGACCGCCCCCTTCTGGGACCCCCCGCCCCTAACCACCACCCCCGGGACTCCACCCCCTATCAACCCCCCCGCTCCCTGTCCCCCAATTGCCCCAACCCCTATCCACACCCCCACCCCCTGACAGGCTCCCCGGGACTCCCACGCCTATCCAACCCCCCCGTTCCCCGTCCCCTGACCGCCCCCCCCAACCTCTGCCCCATCCAACCGCCTCCTGCTCCCTGTCCCTTGACTGCCCTCCGGGACCCTCTGCCCCTTATCCAACCCCCCCGCTCCCCACCCCCTTACCATGCCACTCAGAGCAGCAGGAGCTCGCAGCTGCCCGGCCCAGCCGGAGCCAGCCACACCGCCCAGAGCGCTGGCAGCATAG